>NC_133791.1:22365915-22405639 GCF_003597395.2 Chelonoidis abingdonii
CACACCTCAACTGCTGGAACAGGGCCTCACCCTCCCTGACTGAACTAACCTCATTATCTCTAGCCTGCTTCTTGCTTGCATATATATACCTGCCCCTGGAAATTTCCACTATATGCATCCGACGAAGTGGGTATTCACCCATGAAAGCTCATGTTCCAAAATGTCTGTTGTCTGTAAGGTGCCACAGGATTCTTTGCTGCTTTTGCAGATCCAGACTAACACGGCTACCCCTCCGATACTATACATTTATCTGTTACCTATGTTAATTGTCCTGTTGACTTCAGTGAGACTGCTCATGGGCTTAACTTTGTTAAGCACATGTTTAAGAGCTTCACAGAACTGGGGCTTTAAACTGCTGTTTATATCAGGTCATTACGTTCTTGCCACTTTTCTGAGCTTCTTTTAAAATGTTTTTTATTAGCCAATGATAGATTTGGAATGATTTTTTCCAAATAATTTATCATCCCCATAAATCTTTGCCTCCACTTTACATTGTGAGACAAGACATTTCAGATGTGGCTTCTAGTTTATCTGGATCAGCCATTAAGGTAAATTTCAGTTGGGCTTTGGTTTTTGACCTTTGAAAGGGTTTTTGAGTTTTGGTGTCTCGCCCTCGCTGTCTACCAAACTTGCCCAAGTCTTTTGTTGCCCAGCCCAAATGAAAACATTATTCACTTCGTAACTTGAGCACCTTGTAACCCTCGAAAAGTCTGTGCAGTAATTCTTTGAAATACCCCAGGAGCAGAACTAATACCTACAGAGGGAATTCACTTCAACTTCTAATATCCAAATGACATATTAAAAGTCACTAGCTTAGTGCTTGATTCATCTGACTCCTCTTGCCAAAATGCATTGCCTGCATCTGATGCTGAGAATGTTGTTTTTTTTTCTTGAGAGAGTTTAACTACTGCTCCTTGACCAGTTTTCAGTGGATCATGTTTCCATTTATGTCTTTATTTAAATCATACGGCTCAATGCATATCTGCAATTATATCTGGCTTTTCAGTTACAGCCCTAGAATGAATCCGAGATGTAGGTTATTTGGATTTTCTACAACCCCAAGCTTTTGCATTTTACAAAGCGCAATTTTTATCTTTGCATTCAGGGATTTTTTTTTTTTTGCGGTGTATGGATCACCAGTGTTCCTGATTCCTCTGTCTTATCATGTCACATTCAACCCATATGTGATACTGGGGCATTTGCAGCCAACAGCCTTGAAACTGAGGCCTGGTCTATGCTAGAAAATTAGGTACATTTCGTCAGGCAAGGATGTGAAAAATCCACACCCCGAACAGCTTAGTTAAGTCAACCTAAGTCCCCATGTAGACAGCAATAGGTCGATGGAAGAATTCTTCCTCTTGGGGAGATGGATTCCCTGTGCTGATGGGCGAATCCCTCCTGTCGGTGAAGGTATGTCTACACTGAAGCACTGCAGAGGCACTGCTGTAGTATTTTAAGTGTAGCGAGCCCTAAGGTTATCGTTTTTAATCCTACTCCAGCTGGAACATCAGTATTAACTGCTTGAAAAGTTATGAAGTGATCCCCGTTCTTAGAACAAGCTCTCATTTTTCCGTATCCTGGGATTTTAGGTCCGGGATAGGACATCAGCTTTCCTTTAGGTTGCTAGGCAGGATTCTTAGCTACTCTCCTATGTAGTTTACTTGCAATAACACTGCATTTTACTCCAGCGACCAGTTTAAAGGCTGCTGCTCTTTCCTCCCGCTTGCTAGGCCATCCCTTCAGGGTGGGGCTTAGAGAGAGAATTATTTATGGGTGGAGCTAAAATGTGACTCTCTGGGAGTGTCAGTGGGTGACATGCAGATGTGTGAGATTGCCCAATTTCCAGGGATGCTCCTGATTCTGGCCTGCTCTCCCAGGCACCGAGTAACTGCCTCTCACGTTTTGTTTTTTAAGGAGAGGCAGCTGCTTGGTTTCCCCAACAGGGAGCCGAATGCAATGGAGACTGGGTTTGTGAGAGCCGTAAAGAAAAGCGGGGTAGAGACAGCAGCTGCTGTGTGGTCCCTTCAGCAGGAAGATCCAGAGTGCTGGTGGGAGTGCAGCAGGCAGACCCAGTGTCAGGAGCAGGTCCCCGCAGCTCAGGAAATGGGGCAGCTGGAAGAGCTATGGGTACAAGGCAAAGGGGATGGTTTGACTCTGAGAAGGACACACAGCAAAAAACAATCACAAGGGGAAGGCAAATGCCCTGGAGACCACAGAGAGGGATTTTAAGAGGAGTTGGGGTCATATTAGCTAGGCTGGGAGACCTGGGTTCATATCCTGCTCCTTGGGCAGAAGGGAGTTAGAAGCCCCACAAGATATTTAACTCTCCCCATATATGTGCTATGTAGAAGCCCCATATTGCTGCCCCCTGCAGTTACATGTCATGAGCTGGGCCCGAACGTGAGATTAAATCATGTGTTTTGGTCTGTGTCTGAGCTCCTCCCAGTGCTGCCAACTCTCTTACGTTCATAATAACTGAGGCATTCCCATGTGACCCCTGCTGAGCCCAGGCCCATTGTGCTAGGCACTGCACAGACACGCAGGAAGATACCAGACCAGCCTCTCGGGCAGTTCTGCTTTTGCAGGGTCTGGCACTCACAGAATCGGACCGGAGGTGGTGTGGTATCAGACAGGATGCCATTTTAAAGAGTGCGCCACTCCACCGCAGCTGGCGTCACCTCGCACACATGGTCACTCTGGGGGGAGCAAAGCAGTGAAAAATGTCCCCTCCCTGCCATATGGCCTACGTGCGAGGTCCCACTGCATGGGAGGAGGGCATGCCACCCTACCCCCCCATAGCATGACCTTACATGCACCGTGCGTCTGAGGTCACCCAGGTGGGGGTGGGATCTTGGCAGGGGCAGGCTCACACCATTCCCAGTGGTACCAGAGTCTCTGGGAATGCGTGAGGGGCCACCTTATAGGAGACAGACCCTGCCCCGAAGAGCTTGCAGTCTAGTGCAAAGCATAGTGGTCAGTTTGGGATGTGGGAGCTGGAATAGATCTCCCCAAATAGCTGTTAGCTGGGCCGAGCTTGGCAAGCTGGGCTGGATTTGCACTGGTGACCTACAGACCCAGGGTTCTCAGTGCCCTGAGGGATCCAGTGCCCGTAAGCACCCATGTTACACCTTAGGGAACGAGACAGCTTGGTGGGAAAATGAATGTATTAAATCAGGTTCTGCCCTTAATGGCGCTGTCACAGGCAGGGTCTGCTCCTCTCTGGACAGAGGAAACATCTCCTGCACCCTCTGCTCTGTCTCCAGCTGGTTCTGAAAGGGACAGCTCCCACTGATGATAAACACATGCAGTAGTGAAACACCTTTTAATAGACCAGCCGAATTCACTGCTAAAAGCAGTGCTTTGCCATATAAAATCCTTCCCACAGCTAAGTCAGCTTCCCAGGTAAATATATTTTTTTCTCCTGCATAGTGAATCATCAACAGGGTTTAAACCAGGGGTGGGCAAACTTTTTGGCCTGAGGGTCATGGCCTGGCCCCCACCTCCTATCTGTTCTCCCCGGGACTCCTGCCCCATCCAGCCCCCCCTGTTCCCTGACAGCCCCTCTGGGACCTCTGCCCC
The DNA here is from genome assembly GCF_003597395.2 of Chelonoidis abingdonii. Classification (NCBI taxonomy): domain Eukaryota; kingdom Metazoa; phylum Chordata; order Testudines; family Testudinidae; genus Chelonoidis; species Chelonoidis abingdonii. Next base: position 22,369,495 of record NC_133791.1, read on the forward strand.
ATCCAAACACCGCCGCTCCCTGTCCCCTGACCATCCCTGGAACCACTGCCCCCTGCTGCCCCATTCAATCCCTCCTCCTTCCTGACTGCCCCCCGGGCCTCCTGCCCCCATTCAACCCCCTTTTTCCCCCCTGACTGCCTTGCCACCTATCCGCACTCCCACCCCCTGACAACTCCCCGAACTCCCCTGCCCTCTATCAAACCCCCCGCTCCCTGCCCACTTACCGCGCTGCCTGGAGCACCAGTGGTGGCAGCGCTACAGTCACACAGCCCAGCTGGCGCCAGCCACGCCACCGCCACGATGCAGCACAGAGACCAGGTCAGGCCCCAGCCACGCCACCGCCACGATGCAGCACAGAGACCAGGTCAGGCTGACCCTGCAGCTGCGCGGCCCAAGAGCTCACAGTCTCGCTGTCCAGAGCATTGCACTGGGGGTGGAGTGAGCGAGCCGAGGCTATGGGGGAGGGGGAACAGAAGGGGAGGGGCCAGGGGCTGTGGGGAAGGGGGAACAGTAGGGGAGGGGCCAGGGGCTGTGGAGAAGGGGGAACAGTAGGGGAGGGGCCAGGGGCTGTGGAGAAGGGGGAACAGCAGGGAAGAGGCCAGGGACGAGCGTCCCAGGCCAGGAGCTCGGGGACCCTGCAGGACGGTCCCGCGGGCTAGATGTGGCCTGTGGGCCGTAGTTTGCCCACCTCTGGTTTAAACTCTCACTATTCAGATCCACAGCACAGACCTGTTTCCAGTTAGCTCTAGGAGTAACTGCTCGGGAAGGTGTGTTATTCCCCTTGCATGGACTGGCCTGTACATGGGGAGAAGCACACGCACTGCCGGTGGGTGACACGTGTGAGCTGGCAATGGCTCACCTGGGCAGCAGGATTCCTGGCTCTGGGAGCAGACAGTGGTTTAGTGATTCCAGACACCACAGCCAAACATCACAACACTCCCCAGTCGGGTTAGGAGCTCTGAGTGCAAATACAGGGCTGTACCACTGAAGCTAGCAGGGATGTAGTATCAGAGTCACAAATATCGACGTGGACAAGTGGCTAGAGAGTAACATGGAGCTTCATTTTGTTACTGTGGGTTTAATTTGCCATGTTCCTTTTAACAGTCTGGGTCTGTCTTCACTGCAGTTATTCCATATGATTGGAACTTGTGTTAGCCTAGTGCAGGTGTGAGCAGCCGTGCTGCAAAACCCTACCTGGCTTACCATGTCCTCTCAGGTGCTGCACTCCCCTGTGTGCGTCGCTAGGCCATTGGGAGCACATCCGCATGGTTCTTTGTACTGCAGCAACCTGAGCCACTCTGTGATTCTTCCCCAGGGAGTTGTGGGAGAAATTCTCTGTCCTGGCACGTGAGGGGCATGGTGGGAAGGCATTAGAGGACTGGTTGCACCTGTGTGGCCTCCTCATCGCAAGGTGGGCAGGTTACCAGTGTTAGCGGAACCTGGGTTCTAACCCTTCCCCGAGCTGGGCCAGCTACCCTGGGGTGGAAGCAGTGCCACACTCAGGCCAAAGGGATTTAAGGGGGGGATGGGGCATGGGGGGGCAGGCAAACACCCTGGTAAGAAGCCAGGCTCGGGCTTGGTCTGCACTACAGAGTTAGTGTCTACACTACAGCCATGCTCCCGCCGACGTAAGTGCGCTATAACTTCTCCACGAGAGGCATAGGGCTTGTGTTGGTGTAGATAGGGTGAGACCTGCGTTCCTTACATCAGCTGGTGGCTGGCTTGTTAATTTCACGGCTCCACAATGCCCCCACTCCAAGCCCGGGGTAGGGGACAAGAAGCTCGGGGACAGATGGGCTTCTGGCATGGAGCTGCCTGGAGCTGAGGGGGGTTTCGCCTTCCTCTGCAACATGGGACGCAGGTCACTTGCTGGAAGATTCTCTGCATCTTGAAGTCTTTAAACAATGATTTGAGGACTTCAGTGGCTCAGACATTGGTTTGATACAGGAGTGGGCAGGTGAGGTTCTGTGGCCTGCGTTGTGCAGGAGGTCAGACTAGATGGTCATAATGGTCCGTTCTGACCTTAAAGTCTATGAGTCTAACTCACAGTCTGAGCTTGTATTTTAGTGGCCCTCTCCTAGTCTCCTGGGCATGGCACGTCGGTGTTTCACTCACTGTACTTTGCTTCCCTGAAATCATGTGAAAGCCAGGATTTCTCACGTCCTCACAGGAATCATAGAAGATTAGCGTTGGAAGAGACCTCAGGAGGGCATCCTGTCCAACCCCCTGCTCAATGCAGGACCAACCCCAACTAAATCATCCCAGCCAGGGCTTTGTCAAGCCTGACCTTAAAAACTGCTAAGGACGGGGATTCCACCACCTCCCTAGGTAACCCATTCCAGTGCTTCACCACCCTCCTAGTGAAATAGTGTTTCCTAATATCCAACCTAAACCTCCCCCACTGCAACTGGAGACCACTCCCCCACTTCAGGTAGTTGAAGGCTGCTATCAAATCCCCCCTCACTCTTCTCTTCTGCAGACTAAATAAGCCCAGGTCCCTCAGCCTCTTCTCATAAGTCATGTGCCCAGCCCCCTGATCATTTTTGCTGGACTCTCTCCAATTTGTGCACATCCCTTCTGTAGTGCAGGGAGCTCAAAACTGGATGCAGATATGGCCTCACCAGTGCCAAATAGAGAGGAATAATCACTTCCCTTGATCTGCTGGCAATGCTTCTACTAATGCAGCCCAATATGCTGTTAGTCTTCTTGGCAACAAGGGCACACTGTTGGCTCGTATGCAGCTTCTTGGTCACTGTAATCCCCAGGTCCTTTTCTGCCGAATGGCTGCTTAGCCAGTAGGTCCCCAGCCTGTAGCAGTGCATGGGATTCTTCCATCCTAAGTGCAGGACTCTGCACTTGTCCTTGTTGAACCTCATGAGATTTCTTTTGGCCCAATCCTCTAATTTGTCTAGGTCATGTTGGACCCTATCCCTACCCTCCAGCATATCTACCACTCCCCCCATCTTAGTGTCATCTGCAAACTTGCTGAGGATGCAATCCATCCCCTCAGCCAGATCATTAATGAAGATGTTGTACAAAACCGGTCCTAAGACTGACCCCTCAGGCACTCAGCTTGATACTGGCTGCCAACTAGACATGGAGCTGTTGATCACTACCTGTTGAGCCCAACGATCTATCCAGCTTTCTATCCACCTTATAGTCCATTCATTCAGCCCATACTTCTTTAACTTGCTGGCAAGAATACTGTGGGAGACCATATCAAAAGCTTTGCTAAAGTCAAGGTATATCACATCCACCACTTTCCCCATATCCACAGAGCCAGTTATCTCATCCAATATCTATAGCAGGGGCCAAAATCCTGTTGCTTACATGATTGTTGGCAACATTAACATCTCATCAGACAGCACAGATTTTATTTATTTACTCGTGTCATTTTTTGATCCAACTTCAGTTGCCACAAGGTGTCCAGGTGCCAATTGGGCCCATAGCCGCCTCCATGTGGGTATCAGGTCACTCCTATGCTGGCTCCTTGCAGGGAGGAACTTATGACTGAGAGGGGGAGAGAGAGAATTCATTCAGGGCAGACAGGCAGTGGGTGGTGTGTTATGAACCTGAAAAATGATAACTCAGTGAATTTCTGCTCTGCATGTAAATGAATAAATGCATATTCATCAACTATGCAAATTAGACAGTGCTGTTTACATTAATTCTCCAGCTTTCTGGCCCTTCAGCCTTACCAGGTATTGACAAGAAGAACTATGTTTTCAAGTGGCCTCTGATTTTTGTGTACCTGCCTTGATTTCTGGTCCCAGCGTGAGACATCTATGGCCAGACTTGCAAGTGAGCTGACCCCCCACATCTTCAGATGTCAGTGGGAGCTGTGAGCGCTGGAAATCCGGCTCAGGGGTCTCATGTCGGTCAACGCAGAGGCCAGGCACCTAAAGGCAGAGGCCAGGTGCAAATAGAGGGTTTGGTGCTGTGTGTGTGAGGATGGGCATAGATAGCATTCATGCCTGGGACTGTGAAATCCTTCCCTTCCTGTATCCCCAGAGGGACTCCCTGGTAAGGAGGGAGAGCTGCTGCGATCTCAGCTGAGCATTGCCTGGAGAGGGATGGCTGTGGTGACCCTGCACAGGCGTTCACGGGTGTAGAACCCAAGGAGGGAGAAGGGATGATTGTTCCAGCTGGCGGTTGGGGGTAGGACTTAGGCCTCTCTGGCTGACTCCTCAGTCCCTACCAGGGGGAGCAGTGTAGTGTAGAGATGAGGGGCAGGATTAAAGAAAAACATGTGCCATGGCCACCCTTGTGCTCCCACAGTCGCAATGAGCAGAGGTGAGTTAGGGGCCCGAATGTTGCTGTTGAGGAATGGGATGAGAGGCAGGAAGGTGAGGCGTAGCCTGCGGGCTAGCCTAGCTGTGTTAGCCATGGGTAGACAGCTAGGGAAAGAGGAGGAGCACAGGGCCAGCCCCATGGAAATCCATGCTGTTGAGGGAGTGGGAAGACCACTAGGGGTCTGTGCTGTAAGGAGAGGGGCCGTGTTCCTCTTAAATGGGTTGAGCAGCTGTGCATGTCTGGCTGTCAGAGCTATTCGGCTGCACCATCATCTCCCTGGGGATGTTCTGGGAACCTGCTTGCTGGGGGCGCTTGCACAAAGCCCAGGGAGCCGATTGCAGGGGACTCTTCTGCCTGCTCCTCCCGCCCCCCCAGTACTGGATTAGATGGGCCCTAACTAGTCTCTGCTTCTCTGCTGAGAGGAGCTGGTGAGTTCTGGTGGGGCGCTGGGTTCCTGTTGAGCCACAAAGGGGTATGCGGTGGTGTGGGCTGTTGTTGCTTTATTTTCTTCCGGGTCTGTTGTGATCCTCCATGGTCCCACACTCCCTGGGCACGGATGGTCTGGGGAAGGCTCCCTCCATCTGGGTCACTCCCTGAGAGCCACAGGGCTTAGGAGTGCCGTCCTCATCCCACTCGGAGCCCTTGGGGACTCCTCCCACCTGGCCTTGCTTTGCCTTCAACCCTCAAAGGTTGTGTTGTTGCCACCATCTTTCCAGCCAAAAGGGTCCTGGAGCAGCTGCTCCTTAGCACCCCCCAGCTCCATCAGGGTCTGGGTTTGATTGTGCTGCGCCTCACCCCAGCCAGGCAGCGTCACGGGGCCCCAGGCCCCTGAGCCAGAGGTGGATGGCTCCAGTGAAGGGAGCAGAGGGTGGTCTCTAGGGAGTGAAGGGGGAATCCTTATGGCTGTGGCAGCCCTGCTGCCCAAGATGGCAACCACACTGCTGGTGGGGGTGGGGGGGCACTCTCCTGCCTCACAGGCCCTTTCATGGACCATCGCCCTTCCTGGGGCAGGAGGGGCAGCCTGCTGCTGCTGTCAGCCGGCCCCTGGGGGCAGGACCCCCACATTCTCACCTGGTGCCTACAGGGGACAGGGGCCCCGACACTGATTTCACTTGTGCACTAAGCGTGAGGAGAGGGGCTGGGGCGTGGGACTGGTGTGCGGAGCGGGAGAGAATAAACCATGCACAGATGTGCTGAATAAACCCAGCGCACGTGCCCCTGCCCCGTGAAGTCGGTCCCAGGCCCCTAGCAGTGTCTGGGAGCGCAGGCTCTGGATAAAGCTCCCGTGTCATCTCAGAGTTGCAGCTCTGGCACTGTCTGTTCTGCATGGGGAGGAGGCTGGGCCTGACGGGGTGGGTGGGTGCGTGAACAGCAGGTCAGGCCAGACCTTGCCATGTGGCACCTACTGAGCTGTGGGGAGGGGGTAATGGAGCCCAGCAGCAAGTGCCACCCTGTGACCCTCTCTCTGTTTGCCTCCTTGCAGGATGGCGGAGCCTCGGTTTAACAACCCCTACTTCTGGCCACCCCCTCCCACCATGCCCAGCCAGGTAAGACCCCCTCCCTATCCTGCAGCAAGAGAAGCGAGGAGGGGCAGCTGTTTGCAGTCGTGGGTGAGGTCCGGCTGCAGAGCAGCGCGATCCCAGGTAGTGGCTGTTGAGGGCTGTGGCAGGGCCAGCTGAGACCCCGGGAAGAGCAGTGGGCAGGGCCATGGCCGGGAGGGACTGACCCCGGGGAGAAATGAAGGTTGCTAAAGTCCTGTGGCAAGTGGTGATGAGGAGGGATCTGGACACTTAGACCATGTATCAAGACCCATGGAGCTGTTGGGCTGGGGAACATCGTGCCAGGGAAAGGAGGCCCCTTGTGAGGCTCAGGGGTAGGTGAGAAGGGACAATCGGGCCCTGAGCTCCTGGGGGCCAGGGGGCAGGTGAGTGCATTAGGTGAGCTGTTACCTCTGTTCGTCTGCAGCGTCTATGGTAGATACCCCAGCTGCAGCTGGCTGGGAGAGGGGCAGCTTTTGGCAGGCGTCCCAGCACAGAACAGTGTGCCCGCTAGCTTGGTGGGTGGGTGGAAGCCCAGTGCCACATGCTGGCATGGGATCTGCCAGTGCTGAGGGCCCCACTGCATGTTGGGAAGCATGCAGCTCCAGGAGTCTGGCCCCTCTTTCCCCCATGCAGTCACAGAGGTGGGGCCGTGGGTGGGAGCACCCTTCCCCACGCCACACATGGACTTGCAGGGGAGGGGCCATGCCCCAGAACAGTGGCATAGTTGGGGGTGGGAGCCAGTGTCTCCTCACCTGTGCTGTGCCAGGGCTGGCAGCTTCCCTGTGGGGCCAGTACCTGTTGTGCTCCCGTGTCTCTGGCAGTGACATATGCGTCTTGCTTTCCTCGTCCCAGCTGGACAACTTGGTTCTGATCAATAAAATCAAGGAGCAGCTGATGGCAGAGAAGATCCGGCCCCCTCACCTGCCCCCCACCTCGGTCTCCTCCCAGCAGCCCCTGCTGGTGCCCCCCCCGCCTGCAGAGAGCAGCCAGTCCATCATGTCCCTCCCCAAACTGCAGCAGGTCCCAGGGCTCCACCCACAGGCCGTCCCCCAGCCTGATGTGGCCCTGCATGCCCGGCCGGCCACCAGCACGGTCACAGGTAACCACAGCCCAGCAGCACCATGGGGAGCGCTGTGGGGGGAATGGAGGGGGAAGGGAGGGGCTTCCAAGCAAGGTTAGAGAGGCAGAGGTGTCCATCTCTGCACAGGCAAGAGGGGACAGGATTCCAGAGGAGGGGGGGCCCCCTGTGTTTGAGGGAACCCAGATTACCTGGCAGGATCCCTGGGCAGAGGCTGGCGCTGCCCCCCACTCCTAAGCTATGCTCTCCCCCTTGGCAGGATGGTCTGTTTCACCAGCTGCCCTTTCTGCTGACGGGGTACGGAGTTGGAACCCCTCAGTACCATGTTGCAGCTGCAGGGAGTCCCCTCCTTTGCCTCGATTCTCAGGGGCTGGGAGATTTGGGAGGGCAATGGGTCAGCCCCCCTCCCCTAGCTCGGGACTCCTAAGTGGGATCAGGTGTATTGGGGAAGCCACGCCTGTCTGGGGAGCTTCCTGCGATGGGGGCTCAGTATCCCAAAGCCAACTGCCCTCTGGGGGAGAAGGGTGAGCTCCATCCCTGTGCCGCTGTGTGCCAGTGACCCCCCCGCTTTACCTTTCAGGTCTGGGGCTGGCCTCCCGTGCCACTGCAGTCAGCACCTCGGAATCCAGCACTGGCACTAGCACCCCCTCCACCCCCACCTCCACCAGTCAGAGCAGACTCATCGCCTCCTCGCCCACCCTCATCTCAGGGATCACCAGCCCCCCGCTCCTGGACTCCATCAAGACAATCCAGGGCCACAGCCTGCTGGGGGCACCCAAGTCAGAGCGAGGGCGGAAGAAGATCAAGGCGGAGAACCCATCGGGGCCGCCCGTCCTCGTAGTGCCCTACCCCATCCTGGCCTCAGGCGAGACAGCTAAAGAGGGCAAAACCTACAGGTTGGAACATACGCATCTGAGTGCCACTTCTTCAGCCCCAGGAGCCCTGGGCTTGTGCGCTGCCCCCACACCAGCTGGGCATTCCCAGCCTGGCTCTGCTGGCTGCTCCCTTCCCTCTGCTGAAGAAGGGCGCCTGGCATGGGAACATGGCAACAGCCCCTTTCTGTTCGAGTGCCACCCTACGGCCTTCATTTGGCGAGGCCTTTGCTGGGTGTGGCCCCACCCTCCATGCACGACCCTCTCTGCTAGTGTGGGTGCATTAGCATAGGACTGGCACCCAGGACTTTGGTGTTCTAGTCCCAGCTCTAGAAGTAGGGTGGGAGTCAGGGTGGCTGGGTTCCTTCTGTTTCTGGTTCTGACACTGATTCCCTGGGTGACCTTGGGCAAGTTGCTTCCCTTTTCTGTGCCTCAGTTTCCTCAGTGATGGAATGGGGGCTCACAGTTGCCTGTCTTGTGGGGGACGGTTGTGTGGACTGAAAGGTCAGATGGTGCCCAGTGCTGGTGAGCGAAAGCTGTGCTCAGTCCCAGCATTGCTAGCTTCTGCAGACATGTCACTGCTGTGGGGCCCATCAGAGACTGGCTCCCCACAGCCTACAGAACAGTGTGTGCCCATCGCCAGGCTGGGTAGAGGGTGGGGAATGAGACACGTCCTGGAGTGGATCTGGCCCGTAGCAGCCAGGCCGGAGTTACTCCTGGGGCAGGCTGCAGCTTTAAGGGCCTCATGTCCCGCACTGTTCTCAGCCCCTGGCCCCTGCAGCGCTGCAGGGCACGCTGTCCTAGAGCTGGCCACATGTTTCCAAGATGTAGGGCCTGGCAGGGGGGCTGGGCCTGGGTGTGCTGCTTGCCATGCCCTTGCCTGATGCCATCCGGGCCCCTCTCGCTGTCCCTTCCCAGGTGTAAAGTCTGCCCCCTGACCTTCTTCACCAAGTCGGAGATGCAGATCCACTCCAAGTCGCACACAGAAGCCAAACCCCACAAGTGCCCGCACTGCTCCAAATCCTTCGCCAACGCCTCCTACTTGGCGCAGCACCTGCGCATCCACCTGGGCGTGAAGCCGTATCACTGCTCTTACTGTGAGAAATCTTTCCGCCAGCTCTCCCATCTCCAGCAGCACACCAGGTGAGGGACGGGGCTGCTCAGGGAACGGGGAGCAATGCAATGGCCAGTGCCTGGCTGGCTCTGAGCAGGAGCCACCTGCATGCCCCGTGGAATCCCGGAGCAAACAAGCCTCTGACAGTTGGACCAAGCCTGGAACTCCTGTCTGGCTGAACTGTTCTGTCCCACAGCCTTTGTCCCCAAGCGGCTGGGAAGCTGTAGCTGCACTGGTTCCTCTGTCCTCCCGATGGTCCCGCAGTGCAGTGCTCTGTGTGGGGAAATTACCCCTAACCTCCTGCACTCACCAACAGTGCCAGGCACCATGGGTAGGGCCCTATCAAATTCATAGGCCTTTTTGGTCAATTTCACAGTCACTGGATTTTAAAATAGTAAATTTCATGATTTCAACTATTTAAACCTGAAATTTGATGGTGTGGTAATTGTAAGGGTCCTGACCCAAAAACGAGTTGTGAGGAGCTCACAAGGTTATTGTAAGGAAGGTTCGTACGGCTACCTTTCTGCACTGCTGCTGGCGGCAGTGCTGCCTTCAGAGCTGGGCAACTGGAGAGCGGTGGCTGCTGGCCGGGAGCCCAGTCTGAAGGCAGAACCACCAGCAGCAGCAGCAGCAGCGCAGCAGTAAGGATGGCATGGTATGGTACTAGCGGGGCACTGCCTTCAGAGCTGGGCACCTAGCCAACAGCTGCCAAGATTGGAAAGTAGCGCAGAAGTAAGGGTGGCAATAGCGTGACCCCTCTAAAATAACCTTGTGGACCACCCCCCCACAACTCCCTTTTGGGTAGGGTTACCAACTTTGGTTGGATGAATTCCTGCATGACATTATCTTTAATTAAAGATTAATCTTTAATTCCTGGAGAGTCCAGGACAATCCTGGAGCGTAGGCAACCCTACTTTTGGGTCAGGACCCCCAATTTGAGAAACGCTGGTCTACCCCTTGGAATCTGTGTAGTCTAGGGTAAAAGCTCACAAAAGACCAGCTTTCACAGGGGGGGACCAGCTTTCACAGAGGGGGACCAGCTTTCACAGGCCGTGATAAGTTTTGCATGTCCATGATTTTGGTAGGGCCCTAATTATGGAGTCCTAGAATGCACTGGGATAAGCACAGCATGGGCATACCACCACTGTCCTGTCAGGAGCCGGGCTGCTGGTGGCCCCTGCTTTGTCTATATCACTGAGGTATGTCCAGCCTTGAGCACCCCAAGAGCCAGGTAGAAATTCACCAGCACCTATGAGACCCAGCTCTTGTGGGCACGCCAGTGGCGTAGGTCTGCGCCCTTGCACCAGTGTTTGCATGCAGTGGGCATGTGGCACGTGTCCCTTGTCTGACATGCCCAGGTGCCAGATTTTGCCTGTGAACAGGTGCCCAGCCATCCTGTTGCATGGAGCTGTGGAATCGAGCCCAGGCTTTCCCATTGGGCCTGCCTGGGAGAGCATTTCTCTGGCCACCTCAGGACGCCTAGAGTGATGCAGGGTTTGACTCCTATTCCCAGCCTGGGCTTTCTCTCCCTATGCCCTGGATTCCTGCGCTGCCTCCCCGCATCAAACGTGAAGGAGCAGGCGGCCTTCAGAAAGCGCCTGCTGGCTCCTATACTCTGGCAGCCTGTGTGGAATGAAGCCAGAGGGACAATTTCCTCCTGTGAGCCCTTGGGACAGGCCAGCCATCCTCTGCCTGCCTCCATGGACTGACTCTATAAACCTCCCTCCCTCTTTCCCTTAGGGATGCCACCTCTTCAGGTTTGCCCAGGATCGACCCTCTTTTGAGGTAGCTGCGCTGGGAGATCTGTCAGGGTGCTCAGTATGTGGCCAGCTGGCCAGTCTGACGGGCCCAGGAGCATCCTGATTGTCCTGGGTTTTTGTACCTCTGCCCTCCCTCCAGGCTGAACAACTCAGACTCCATGATCTTGCGAGCAGAAAATAACGGGGGGGTGGTGCCAATGTGTCTTCACCACGGAGTTAGCTCGAGTGACTCCTCTCGAGCGAGCCCACCTCCAGTGAGCATGGCCACTGTGTGTCAGGGCTTTCCCACTGCCAGGTCTGTGCTGGCACTGCCCACGCTTGTGTGAGCACTAGGACTTCTGGGGGCACAGCCCAGGACGTTGTCACGGAGGGGGCTGGGTGGCTCTGTGATACTTCTCCAGTGAATTGAGGGAGAACTCATCTCTCCTTTCAGGAACAGGGGGCATGGTAGGAAGGCCCTGGCAGACTGGCAGCATTGAGTGGCACTAGCCTGTGTCCCCACAGCAGGGCAGGTGACGAGTGGTGCACGTCTCAGGCCAGCCAACTTGAGCTAAAAGCCCCCCTGCACTCGAGTGAAGGAGTTTATGTGCGGATGGGATGTTCGAGTTATAACTCCAGTGACGGGGCTAGGCAGCATGCTGGGAGCCCATTGCCCTGCAGCTGGGATGGTCCACCTCTGTCCTGTTGCTGGAGGGTGCTGGCTCCTGCTTTTGTGTACCTGGCCCCTGCAGGGCTGGAATCCAGCGTGCTAACAGAAGCAGCCCTTTGGGGGACAGAGCCACCTTGCACCCCCCTGCTCCCTGAGTGGGGCCGGAGAGGAGAGGGGCTGTCCAGGTGCCCTGTGTGTGCTGCAGCCTTAGAGAGCTGCTGCACCCCCACAGCAGAGTAGGGCACGGGGTGTGATCCCGTTCTAGGCGATGCCTGCGTTGACGTGCCTGTTGCTGTGTTGCAGAATTCACACTGGTGACAGACCCTACAAGTGCCCACACCCTGGCTGTGAAAAGGCTTTCACACAGCTCTCCAACCTCCAGGTCAGTGCCCTGTTGGGGCCCGGCAGGTTCCCAGCCCAGCGAGGTCAGCCCACGGGGGGCCAAGCCCTTGGGGAGGGGAGACACAAGTGGTTGCAGGGTGGGGATGGGGGTGGGGAGCTGAGGAGTAAACTCTTGACCTAGGTCATGGAGCTGGGCAGTTGACGGGAAGGGGGAGACTCTCTTCCGACCCAATGGATGTGATTCCAGGGAGCAGGGTCAATGTCTGAGGGCTAGGACTGGGGGAGGTGGCACTGATGCCCTGAGCCCTGCAGGGGGCTGTGGGGATCGACAGTTGTTGGCCCCTGTCCCACAGGGGTGTCTGCTCTGCCATTGGTGTGGATCAGGGGAGCAGAGCAGGCTGCTCTACCTGGTCCCCCAGCCGCTGGGCTCCGTGTCCCCATGGGGTGGGGGCACGGTGCAAGAGCTGCCAAGGATTGTGCCACGTAACCAGGGCTGGCACTTCCATTTAGGCGGCCTAGGCAATCGCCTAGGGTGCCAGGATTATTGGTGGGCGGCACTTTGCTGGAGGGGGCAGCAGGCAGCTCTGGTGGAGCTGCTGCAGTCGTGCCTGCAGACGGTCGGCTGCTCCCGCGGCTCCGGTGGACCTCCTGCAGGCACCACTGTGGCAGCTCCAGCGGAGCCGCGGACCCTCCGCAGGCACGACTGCAGCAGCTGCACTGGAGCCGCGGGACCAGGGCGCAGGGCGGTGAAATTGTCGTGCGCCTAGGGCGCTAAAACCCCTAGTGCCGGTCCTGCACGTAACGCTGCCCCTGCCTCCTCCCGCCCTCGCAGTCACACCAGCGACAGCACAACAAGGATAAGCCCTACAAGTGTCCGAACTGCTACAGGGCGTACTCGGACTCGGCATCGCTGCAGATCCACCTCTCTGCACACGCCATCAAACATGCCAAGGCCTACTGCTGCAGCATGTGTGGGAGGGCCTACACCTCGGTGAGTGGGGCAGGAGGCGTGGGGAGGCAGGCACTGGGCAAGGCAGGGATGGGGCCTGCAACGGGGCCAGAGGTGCCACGGGGCAGGGTCTGTTCCAGATAACTCATGCCCCCAGCCTGTGCCAGCGCAGCCACGCGGGATGAGAAAGGGAGGTGGTGTCTGCCCACAGCCAGGGGCTTATTGGGTGAGGAGTCCTTAGCACAGTCGTCATCCCAGCACTAGCAAGGGAGGCTCTTACGGTGCTGCAGGGATCAGGCTCCAGCCAATCGCAAACCAGCTGCTAAGAGAAAATTGTTCTGTTGGCTAGAGCCTGAAGCCTGGGCTTCTTCCTGCCAGGTGGAGGCGGATCCCTTGGGAGAGCAATCAGCTTGTCACCTCTGAATTGTCCTGTAGCACTCCTGGGCATATGAATGAGGATGGATTCGGGGGCGGGGGGGCATGGGATGGGGGCTCCCTTCTGGGCACAGGGGGCGACGAGTCAGTTCCATCCCTGCAGGAGGCAGACAGTGGGCCCACCCCTCCTAGCTGCAGCACGTTTACCCTGCTGCCCGTTTGTCTCTCCCCCCACAGGAGACGTATTTGATGAAGCACATGTCCAAACACACCGTGGTGGAACACCTAGTGAGCCAGCACTCGCCTCAAAGGACGGAGTCACCCGGCATCCCAGTGCGGATCTCGCTCATCTAATTTGGGGCTTCCTCGCCCACCCCTACCCTGCGCAGCTCTTCTCCCCCCAATTCCAGATCACCAGGGGCCACGGGGTGGCTTGGAGACGATCACACAGACCACCCCTGCAGCACCGCCACCGAGTGCCCGCGCCTGCCAAGCCACGGGGAGCGACTGCGATGACACTCATCTTTTGGGAGAAATTAATGAATGAATTAATGTTTGGAAAACACCCCTCGGCCCTGGCCCTGCCCCCAGCACCCTGCTGGGAGAGCCAGGGACTCGTCCACAGTTTTGGTGACATCCAAAGACTATTTCAGAGCACTTTGAATCTCCGTGTTTGGTTTCTTCATTTTCTTTCTTTTTTTCCCTTCTTTCTTCCCCCGCCCTTATTCTCCGTGCTCCTTTCTGCTCTCTTTTGGATACAAGTAGAGATATATATATATATATATATATATTGGCCAAGAAGTTGGTGCTGCTAAAACCGAAAACCCGAACTGGACAGAGAAGTGCTGGATGGCGTGGCGGGCAGGATCCAGGGCCTGGCATTCGGGATTCTACAGCCTCAGGATGAGACTCTGGGACGTGACCAGCCTGGCGCTTGGTATCTGCTGCCCCTCCTGGACTCTCCGTTGGGAGCCAACGTGAGAGGGGAATGGGTTAACCTGTTGGCTGGAGAGGTGAGATCTGGTGGCGTGGGGGAAGGCGCTCGAGCAGCAGCCGCAGAAGGGAGACCTTTGTTCCACAGACGTGGCTGTTCCCTGCTGGGGCTTGTCCCTCTGCTGCTTTGTCTAACCTCGTTGGGACGTTTTGGTTGTTTTCTTTGGTTTGTTTCATTTGTCCTGGTTCGAGCTGCACAGGACTGGCTGGCCCCGCGGCCACGCTGTGGTCCGTGCGCATTTCACCCGCGCTCCCCTGGCAGCGTGAGGAATCGCTGCTGGGGCTTGCCCGGCTGGGGTAAGTGTGGGGGCTGCCGGAGGAGGTGCTCAGCCTACGACAGGGACACAGCCGGGGCTGGCCAAGTTCATCGAGGGCAGGGCTGGCCATGCCTGTGCGGAATCCAGAGATGTAGCCCATGGAGACTACAGATCCCAGCATGCCATGCTCTAGTTTGAGCTAAGCAGTATCCCACCAGATCAGGAAAGTGCATTGCCTGCTGGGAGCTGTAGTCTGTAGGATTGGGACAGCGAGCTCTGGTATAGTCTCAGCTGTGGGCTCCCCTTTCCAGACCCCAGCTCTGCTAGGCCAGCCATGGTGGATGGGAGTGGAGGGGCACTTTGGCCATGGTGCTGAGGATCGGGGGGGGGGGGCATGATGTTTCACAGCAGGAGTTTGGGAGCCTCAGCTGCCCACAGTCCGCTGCCTCCCCCCACACCCCGAGTCCACCTGGTGCTAACGGGATTGTCCTGAGCTATGAAGGGGCCTTTGCTAAGGAAGAGGAGTGTGAGAGAGGGGGAGGGGGGCACTCACCGCAGGTTATGCTCTTTGGCGTGGATTATTTTTCAATCTCTCTTCCCCACTGTGGGCATCTAGCGCTGCTGTTCTGGAAGCCCGGGCATCACAGCAGCCCAGGCTATCAGGGTTTCCAGAGTGGCAGCAGCCAGGGGCAAGGGAGCAGCCTGGGGTCTCCTCTCTCTCTGTTACCTCCTGGATCCTGTGTTTGCTTATCAAAGGGCTGGGCCCCAGGCAGAGTGTTGCGTGTGGGAGAGGGGAGTCCGTCCCATGGGAAAGCTCCCTCCAGACCATCTCTACCAGGAATGTCTTCACCCTCTGCGCCATGGAGTACAACGGGCCCTGCCCCCGGCTCTGCCCCTCCCTCCAGGTTCCCAGCAGGGCACTGGCAAGCGCTTCCTGCACTGTCACAAGATTCACACAGAAACCGCGTGCGGTCCCTGAACCCTGCAGTGAGGCTACCGCTGGCCCAGTCCCTGGGGCTTTGGAGCAGTCAGTTGCGGTGTGAGAATTTCCCTGTCTCCTGCTGTGTCTGTGCCGGATGGTAATGAAGCCACCTGCAGAACACCTGTTCTTTGGCACCGTAACACCTGGAACATCTGCTAGCTGGGCACAGCTCCCGTTAGCCCTATGCACACTTGTGACTGGCTCCATTTCTGCCCCAGCTGTAACCCCGCCCATGCACAGAGCACCTGTCAGTTGTTCTGAACTTGGCTGACCCTACCTGGGCTCAGCCAGGACCCTGGTTTGCGCTGTAGCTTGTGCTCTGAAACAGGGCCGGTTAGAGTCGGGTCACTTGCACACCGGGCTGTATTGAGCACAGTGGGGAGATCAGCAGGAGAGTGCAGGGGAAAGCCTGCGTTGCCCCCACTCCCTGCTGCTGGCATCGGAGGTGAGCTGTGAGCCGTGACGTTAGCAGCGCTTGGATCTGAAATTCTGGTTCACTGAGGTCTGATTCTGCTGCCATGATGAAGCTCTCCCAGAAGTTAGTGGGGCAGGACGAGTCTGTGAGCCCCCCAGCTCCTGGGATGCAGGGAACAAACCAGCTCCCTCCTGAGCAAACTAAAACGCTGAAGGGGAAGAGGAAAGCTGGCGTGCCCGGGGCTGTGCCCAGGAGCAGGGACTGGCAGTGCCTCAGGGGTTGGTTACTCTGTCCTGGGACCGTGTGGCTGGTCAGATGGGCACTGGGAGAAACGCAGAGTGGAGCGGCATTCCTTCCCCACTTCCCCAGCACCCCCTGGGAATCAGCCCCCCAGCAGTGCAGTCCCACGGCAGGGAACCTTGGAGCAGAGTTAGGAGGGAGAAGTCCAGCAACGAGACACGAGGCCCTTCCCTTCCCTGGGGTCACCCCACTGGGTACAGTAGTGGTACCACAGGTGTGGATCCCACTGCCCTCCACGTGATTCCCTCAGGTCACCTGGGGCAGCAGTTTGATCTCTGGCCTTTGGGAGACTGAGCTGATTTGGGAGCTGCAGAGCCTGCTCTCAGGCCAGATGGACTGGAGGGGGATTCCGCCAGCCGAGGGTGCTGTGGATCTGCCTCTCTGCACTGCAGAATCCCACTTACCAGTCACTGAGAAGCAAATGCAGCAGGAAGAATGATTTGCAATGTGTAAACACCTCCAGTGCAGCAGCTTTGGAGGGGCCTGGCCCAGCCAGAGTCAACAGCAGCAGCAGGCCCTGCAGGGAACAAATACACTAGAGCAGGAGCTCAGAGCTAACAGGATAGGGGCTAGGTAGGAGCTGGGACTGATGGAGAGCTCACCACTGCCCCAGCTGGAAGCACTGGCTGGCTGCTCACACACTAACCCAGCTTCTCCCAGCAGGAGGCGCTGTGCATTGCTGGAGAGAACATCCTCCCAAGCAGGAGGGGATACAGCCACCTGTGGCCACTGAAGCCTTTCACTGCCCGAACAGAAACCCTCCCAACCATGAGAGATTTATAAAAGCAGAGCGGATCCATCCCATCCCTCACCCTCCCAGCAGCAAATCATAGATCCCTTCCTGTTGGGTGAAACCAATTCAATGTAGTGTTAAGAAAGCAGCAGGCAGATGGGCTTGTCCTCCTCCTTTTGGGAAGTCAGGCCCATGCCTGCATGCGGCTGGATGGAGGGATACGTGGAGTTTTATATATATACACACACATACACGTGTGTGTGTGTGTGTGTGTATATATACACACGTACACACACACGTCTACATATAGAGAGGGAAGAATGCCCCACGTGCCCCAGCCCTCCAAGAAAGACTAGACAAAAACTCATATATTATGTGCTCCCTGGTTCCGTTTTGGATATTAACTGTTATTTTTATACACTTTTTAAGCCTTAACTATATCATTGTTTTACCAGGTTGTTTGTTTATTGCCTACTCTGTTTATTAATTTGATTCTCTTTTTACCCTGCCCTCTGCCCTGACCTTTGTTTCTGAATTGATGTTGTACGATATTCAATATTGTAACCTTTTTGTCAGCATGTTAATACTGTGTAAATATGCCTCTTATACATACTGTTAACACATCTTTTTTTTTTCTTTTTTTTTTTCTATATGAAAATCCAGGCCACGTGTCTCTAGATCTAGTTATTACCTTATTAAAAAAAGAAAAGGATTCTCCCTCCCCCTTTTCTCTGTCTCGCATTGTGGTTAATGGAAAGACATGAGGAGGCTGCGGCTTCCGTATCGAAAGTTTGCATTATGTTTAAAAGAAAAACAATTTTAAAAAAAATTCAAAACAATTTTGCTCTTTGTATTTCTGTTGTGAAACAAAATAAACTGTACATGCAAACTTCTGACAGCCTAGCAGCTGTGAGGCTGGTTTGTTCTGAGAGAGCCAGGGTGGTAACTGGGTGGAGACAGGCCATAGTATGGCAGGGGCAATCAGAGCTCCTGGGTTCTCTCCTCTTTGCTGACCCTGACAGAGTCACTTTGCCTCCACATCAATTTCCCCGTGTGTAAAATGGGGATGATGAAACTGAGCCACTGCTGAACGGTGCTGTGAGATGCACGGCAGAGACTGGAAGGGGAAGTACGATTTGACTTTGTTGGGCACTGTGCAGGGTGCAATACACGGTCGGGAGTGTAATTTACACTGGGTGCAAGAGGCTCCCATTGGGGTGAGCAGAGAATGCAGATTGGGTGGTATTTTATACCCCCTTGCTCAGGTGTGAATAATGATACAAGGTGTGAGGCAGAGGGAATCAGCCCACAGCCATCCATCATCCCTGCTCCCCTCCTGTCCTGGCTTGTAGTACGAGAACTTGCTGTCTCTCAGCAGCTCACCTGGCAGAGAGAACCCACTCAGCAGGCTCAGGGGAAGGTGTGCGCTCTGCAGATGCAACAGGGACCTGGGGCACCTGTAGGGCTTTGTTACTCTGAGAGGGCTCTCAGACAGGGAGCGCATAGAATCGCAGAACTCTCAGGTTGGAAGGGACCTTAAGAAGTCACCTAGTCCAGCCCCCTGTGCGGAGGCGGGCCCAAGTGAACCTAGACCATCCAACAGGTGTTTGGCCAACCTGTTCTGAAAAGCCTCCAGTGACGGGGATTCTGCAGCCTTCCTGGGAAGCCTGTTCCAGAGCTCCACTACACTTCGAGCTGGCAAGTTTTTCTTGATATCTAACCTAAATCTCCCATGGTGCAGATTAAACCCATTACTTACCCCTTTCCATAACATAAGAACTAGTGGTCACCCAATGAAATGAACGGGCACCAGGTTTAAAACAAACAAAAGGAAGTATTTCTTGACACAACACAGAGTCAACCTGTGGAACTGATTGCCAAGGGATGTTGTGAAGACTGAAAGCGTAACTGGGTTCAAACAAGAATTAGATAAATTCATGGAGGATAGGTCCATGCTCTGGGTGTCCGTAAACCTCTGACTGCCAGAAGCTGGGCCGGATCACTTGATAATTACCCTGTTCTGTTCATTCCCTCTAATGCTTCTGGCACCAGCCAGTCAGAAGACTGGATACTGGGCTACATGGACCATTGGTGTGACCTGCTAATGGCATTCTTGTATACTTCTTGTCCTACTGTCAGTGGACATGGAGAACAATTGATCACTGTCCTCTTGATAACATGTGATTACTAGCGAAGTTACCATAGACAATAAAAGGGAACTGATGCAGATCGGGTTAAGTAAAGAACCAATCGGAGATCTTCCGACCAATTTGAATGAATACAGGTCAGTGGGCCTGATGTTATTCATCCCAGGGAACCGAAGGAATTGGCTGAAGAAATCTTGGAGCCACTGGTAATAATATTTGCCAACTCATGGACGACAGGAGAGGTCCCGGAAGACTGGAGAAGGGCTAACATAGCGTCCATCTTTAAAAAGGAGAAATTGGGGAACTACAGACCAGCCAGCCTGACCTCGATATCTGCAAAGCTACTAGAGCAATGTGGATACCTGGAGGATGAAGGAGCGATCACTAGCAGCCAGCATGGATTTACCAAGAACAACTCCTGCCAAACCAGCTTGATTTCCTTCTTTGACAGGGTAGCTGATTTGGTGGATAGGAGGAATGCGGTGGGCATAATATACCTGGACTTCAGCAAGGCTTCTGACACAGTCCCACACACCATTCTGATAAGTAAGCTGGAGAAATGCAGGCTCGACAAAACTAACCTGTGACAAAGTGGGAATGTTCTTGCTGTGTTATGTGAATGCTGAGTGGGGAGCATTGACCTGGGACGGTTGCAGGGGAGTTTTACTGAGACTGCCTGCATTGGGGAAGGGAGGATACCTGAGCATGTAACATGAGAACCCAGGAGAGGGGTTGAAGGCCAGGTGACACCTCTGCTTGTGACACTGAACAAAGGACACAAAGGCTGGGGGATGAGTTTGGGGGAGGCTGAGTGAGATGGCTGGAGGGAGTTTCAGTTTGGAGCTGGCTGGGAAATGGAGAGGGGCACTCCGATGGGGCTTGGACTTCCCAATGGGGCTGTGGCCTCCCTGGGGCCCCCAGATGGACCTAACTAAAGGGGGTCCTGTTGTCTGTACCAGCAAGACCTGTTTTGGACTGTGTTCCTGCCGTTTAAATAAACCTTCAGTTTTACTGGCTGGCTGACAGTCATATCTGACTGCGAAGTGGGGGTGCAGGACCCTGTGGCTTCCCCAGGACCCGCCTGGGTAGACTTGCTGTGGGAAGCGCATGGAGGGGCACATGCTAAATGCTCCAAGGAGAGACCCAGGAGGTGAAGCTGTGTGAGCTTCTTGCCTTGAAGACAGTCTGCTCCAAGGGAGAGGAGGCTCCCCAAAGTCCTGCCTGGCTTTGTGGGGAGCAGTTCCAGAGCATCACCCAGGGACACCATGACAACCTTAAGTGGGTACATAATTGGCTAAACAACCACAAACGGAGTCACTATTAATGGATGTCAGATTGGAGGGCGGTTCCAAGTGGGGTTCCACAGGGAAATGAGGAAGTGTTGCTATATTTCTGTCACTGAAATACGTGGCAAGTGGAAAGCACTCACAGCCTGCCTCTCAATGGCAAAGGAGCAACTAACACTGGTCAAGGCAGATTTACATCGAGATTGGCCAGACAGGTGCTGATGGCCTATTAAGGGGAATCTATTCTCCCAATGGCTGTCCCAGAGACTCCTCAGAGGGCAGGCGCATGATGAAGGCAGCCTCGCCCAGTGACACAGCAAGGATCTTTCTAGCAGCTGGAAGAGGGACAGTGACATCACCACTTGGCCTCTCTCCTTCCCCACCTACTCCAAAGGCAACAAGAACATTTGGAAGGAAAGACTTGGGCCTGAGGAGATTGAACAAAGAATTCAGCCTGTGTGTTAAGAACTCTGACCTTCCTGCAGCATCGGGAGGTGTGGGGGAAGCTGTTTTGATCAAATCTTGCTTAGTCTGATAAAGCTTAGAATTTAGGTTGAGATTTCATATCTTACATAACCAACTTTGACCTCTGTGCCTAACACTTACAGTCATCACTTAAAATCCATCTTTCTGCAGTTGTTAAACTCATTTTAATGTTTTATCCTGACAAGTGAGTTTGTCTAACGTGCTTGGGGAATCTGCTCAGATTACAAAGGCTGGTGCATGTCTGCTATCCTCTGATGAAGTAGTGAACTAATTAAGGAGCTTGCATTGTTCAAGAGAACGCCTTGCCTTTCTGGAGTGCAAGGCTGGGGTGAAGCTGGAGGTATTTGCTGGTGTCTCTGTATAATTCATGAGTGGCTTAGAAAGCATTCATGCAAGTCAGCTAAGTGTGTCTCTGCATTGTGGTTGGGGACTCTTTCCTAAGGGGGATGGAGTCATCCATCTGCCATCCAGAATGGGATACTTGAGAAGTGTGCTGCTTGCCTGGAGCTAGAAGTCAGGATGTGATGGAGTGTCTGCCAAGACTGATCAAGCCCTCGGACTGCTACCCCTTCCTACTTCTCCATGTGGGCACCAGTGATACTGCCAAGAACGACCTTGAGCAGGTCACTGCAGACTATGTGGCTCTGGGATGAAGGATAAAGGAGTTTGAGGCACAAGTCATGTTCTCATCCATCCTCCCTGTTGAAGGAAAAGGCCCAGGTAGGGGACCATTGAACTGTGGAGGTAAATGTGTGGTTACGCAGGTGGTGTCAGAGAGAGGGCTTTGGATTCTTCAGCCATGGGATGTTGTTCTGGGATGAAAGATTGCTAGGAAGAGATGGGATCCACCTAACAAAGAGAGGAAGAGCATCTTCGCAGGCAGGCTGGCTAACCTAGTGAGGAGGGCTTTAAACTAGGCTCGCTGGGGGATGGAGACCTAAGCCTGGAGGTAAGCAGGGCAATCAGCTAGTTATCTTAGGTGCCTGTACACGAATGCAAGAAGCCTGGGAAACAAGCAGGAAGATTTGGAAGTCCTGGCACAGTCAAGGAACTATGATGTGATTGGAATAACAGAGACTTGGTGGGGTAACTCACCTGACTGGAGCACTGTCATGGATGGGTATAAACTTTTCAGGAAGGACAGGTCAGGGAAAAGGTGGAGGAGTTTCACAGTATGTAAGGGATGTATGTATTCCTCAGAGCTCCAGTAAGAAACTGGAGAAAAGCCTGTTGAGAGTCTTTGGGTTAAGTTTAGAGGCAAGAGAAACAAGGGTGATAGAGCGCCAGCCCAGGAGGATGAGGTGGATGAGGCTTTCTTCGGACAACCAGGGCCTATGATTCCAGATCACAGGCCCTGGTTCTCATAGGGGACTTCAATCCCCATGACATCTGCTAGGAGAGCAATATAGCAATGCACTGACAATCCAGGAAGTTTTTGGAGAGTGTTGGGGACAACTTCCTGTTACAAGTGCTGGAGGAACCAGCTAGGGGCCGTGCTCCGCTTGACCTGGTGGTCACAAACAGGGAAGAATTGGTAGGGGCAGTAGAAGTGGGCAGCAGTGACCATGAGATGGTCAAGGTCAGGATCCCGACACAAGGAAGAAAGGAGAGCAGCAGAATACAGACTCAGCTTCAGAAAAGCAGACTTTTGACTCTGTAACGGAGCCCTCCTTGCTCCTCCACAAAACTCAGTCGGAGACCACTCGAACTGTATGCACCACCGCTCTTTTCTTCTTGTGCCAGTTCCCACCACCTGCTATATACACTTTACACACTGTCATCAGGCCAACACCTGGGGCACCACTAGCTTTCCCCGCTAACAGGGGGCTAGTGCCCAATGCTCCTCCCCTTCCTGGCCCCCTTCCCTTTAGTTTTATATGCCAGCTTTATATGGCCGGCCGATTAGGCCCGCAGGTGCCGATGCTCAAGTAATCAGCGTGTGGTCTCCCCTGCCAGCCTCAACTAATCCCCTTAATTGGAGAGGGGCTAACAGGGACCTGGCCAGGCTCTCCTGGCCAGCACCCTGTTACAGATTCCCTCAGGAAACTAAGGGACAGGATCCCCGGGAGGCTGATCTGAGGGGGAAAGGAGTCCAGGAGAGTTGGCTGTATTTTAAAGAAACCTTATTGAGGGGACAAGAATAAACCATCCTGATGTGCAGAAAGAATAGCAAATAAGGCAGGCGAGCAGCTTGGCTTACCAGAGAAATCTCTGGTGAGCTTAAGCACAAAAAGGAAGCTTACAAGAAGTGGAAACTTGGACTGATGACTGGGGAGCAGTATACAAATATTGCTTGAGCATGCAGGGGCGTAATCAGGAAGGCCAGGGCACACTTGGAGTTGCAGCTAGCAAGGGATGTGAAGGGTAACAAGAAGGGTTTCTACAGGTATGGTAGCAACAAGAAGGTGGTCAGGAAAGTGTGGGCCCCTTACTGAATGGGAGAGGTAACCTAGTGACAGATGGTATGGAAAAAGCTGAAGTACTCAATGCTTTTTTTGCCTCTGTATTCACAGACAAGGTCAGCTCCCAGACTGCTGCACTGGGCAGCACAGTACGGGGAGGAGGTGAGCAGCCCTCTGTGGAGAAAGAACTATTTAGAAAAGCTGGCCATTTAGAAGTCCATGGGGGCTGATGCACTGCATCCAAGGGTGCTGAGGGAGTTGCCGAATGTGATTGCAGATCCATTGGCCATTATCTTTGAAAACTCATGGCGATTAGAGGAGGTGGATGACTGGAAAAAGGCTAATGTAGTGTCCATCTTTAAAAAAGGAAAGGAGGAGAATCCAGGGAACTAGAGACCAGTCAGCCTCACCTCAGTCCCTGGAAAAATCATGGAGCAGGTCCTCAAGGAATCCGTTTTGAGGCACTTGGCAGAGAGGAAGGTGATCAGGAACAGTGAATTATGGATTCACCAAGGGCAAGTCACGCCTGACCAATCTGATTGCCTTCTAGGATGAGATAACTGGCTCTGTGGATATGGGGAAATTGACTTTAGCAAAGCTTTTGATACTGTCTCCCACGGTATTCTTCCCAGCAAGTTAAAGTAGTATGGGCTGGATGAATGGACTATAAGGTGGATAGAAAGCTGGCTAGATTGTCAGGATCAATGGGTAGTGATCAACGGATCAATGTCTAGTTGGTAGCCGGTATCAAGTGGAGTGCCCCAGGGGTCAGTCCTGGGGCCAGTTTTGTTCAACATCTTCATTAATGATGAGATGGATTGCACTCTCAACAAGTTCGCAACTGACACTAAGCTGGGGGGAGAGGTAGATATGCTGGAGGGTAGGGATAGGGTCCAGAGTGATCTCGACAAATTGGAGGATTGCATCAAAAGAAATCTGATGAGGTTCAACAAGGACAAATCTAGAGTCCTGCATTTAGGATGGAAGAATCCCATGCACTGCTACAGGCTGGGGACTGACTGGCTAAGCAGCAGTTCTGCATAAAAGGACCTGGGGATTACAGTGGACAAGAAGCTGAATATGAGTCAGCAGTGTGCCCTTGTTGCCATGCATCTGACGAAGTGGGTATTCACCCACGAAAGCTTATGCTCCAATACATCTGTTAGTCTTAAAGGTGCCACAAGACTCTCTGTTGCTTGTTGCCAAGAAGGCCAATGGCATATTGGGCTGCATTAGTAGGCGCATTGCCAGCAGATCGAGGGAAGTGATTATTCCCTTGTAGTCAGATGGGGCCTCACCAGGGACGGAGTATTCGTCCAGTTTTGGTCGCCCCACTACAGAGGGAATGTAGACAAATTGGAGAGAGTCCAGCAGGGAGCAAAGAACATGAATAGGGGGCTGGAGCATGACTTATGAGGAGAGGCTGAGGGAACTGGGCTTATTTTGTCTGCAGAAGAGAAGACTGAGGGGGAATTTGATAGCAACCTTCAACTACCTGAAGGGGGGTTCCAGAGAGGATAGAGCTCGGCTGTTCTCAGTGGTTGTAGATAGAACAAGAAGCAATGATCTCAAATTGCAGTGGGGGAAGTTTAGGTTGGATATTAGGAAAAACTTTCACTAGGAGGGTGGTGAAGCACTGGAATGGGTTACCTAGGGAGATGGTGGAATCTCCATCCTTAAAAACCTCTAAGGCCTGGTTTGTGGGGGGAGGGATAGCTCAGCAGTTTGAGCACTGGCCTGCTAAACCCCAGGGTTGTGAGTTCAATCCTTGAGGGGGGCATTTCAGGAACTGGAGTAAAAATCTGTTTGGGGATTAGTCCTGCTTTGAGCATGGGTTGGACTAGATGACCTCCTGAGGTCCCTTCCAACCCTGATCTTCTATGATTCCATGCTGTTGGCTGAGTGATCACAGCATGTGGAGGGGTTTGCTGCTTGTCACTAGCCTGGCAGCATAAGAGACAGCCCAAGGAGGAGAGTTAAGGAGGCACAGCAGTCCTACAGTTCCAGGTTGTACTTCACAGGGAGTGTCACAGGGGGTTCTCTTACTCTGAAGCATCAGCTTGAGATAGGATATTGGGCTGGATGGACCAAGGCCCAGAGCCTCAAAGGAATTCCAATGGAAAATAGGAGCCAAAGGACCCTTGAGGATCCGGGCCCAATAGTATGGCCTGACTCATTTGGCAGGTGGTGGTGGGAGAACCAGGCTAGAAGGACAAGGGTTTGATCTGGTAGGGCAGAAGGTGGACATCAGATGAGATGGTCCAGGGGTCTGATCCAGGATGGTAAAACCTATGTTCTGATGTAGGCAGGAGGACAAAGAAAGTGAAAGCAGTTCCCTACCAGATGTTGAGGGAGCTGTGAGAGTCCATGCCAGGTTGATGGAAATGAGCATCCCATGGTAACAGACAGACTTCCATGGGGATGAAACCTTCCATGTACCTGCAATAGGTGAAGTGCTTTATAGAGCTGTGCTGCTGACTTCATTAGGAACTTCGGACTAGGGCCGGCTCCAGGGGTTTGGCCACCCCAAGCAGCCCAAAAAAATAAAAAAGCCATGATCACAATCATGATCTGCGGCGATTCAGCGGGAGGTCCTTCGCTCCACGCGGGAGTGAGGGACCCTCCGTCAAATTGCCACCGAATCCCTGAAAATGCCACCCCACTCCTGAGTTGATGCCCCAAGAACCTGCTTGATAAGCTGGTGCCTGGAGCTGGCCCTGCTTCGGACGAGGCATATCCAGAGAGCTCTCTCTGCTCCCAGGGTGTAGCTAGCAGACTGAAATTGGTGAAAACAGTAGCCAGTCATTTTGCTTGCCTCTGGCATTATACCTATAATCCCCCTAGCCAGAGCAGTCCACTGTGGCCACTGGAGCTGGGGAAATTCTGCAAATCCTACATTTACGAGCATTTGTTCCTATATCAGAGCTGTCCAAGTGAGCCCTGGTCCTGGCCTGGACTAGCCATGCTTTGTGAAGGGGCTTTGGGTATATGGGCAATGGCTGTTCCTCCTATGGATAACCCCCTCCAACATGATGATGGAGATTCATGCATGAACAAGAGCGCTCGCTATTCCTTACTCTCTTGTTCACACTTTTTGTTTGTACAGTGAGGGAGCGGAAACAATACCATATGACCAAAGACACCAGCCTGGCGATTTGTTTGCAGGGAGTCCATTGCTGAGACTGGTTTGCACAAGAGGATCTGTCCAGTCAATAGATGGCACACTGTGCTGAACGGAGTTCCATGGTGGTGGCCCCTAGTAAATGATGGAGACAAAGCTGAAATTCAGGCTGTGTAGGAACCTCTTTGTTTGTGCCTGGAGTTCAGAGATGATTTTTATTTTTAATACACATCTCCCTTTTCGGGGCCTGCCTTCACTGACAAGTGAGCTTATAACGAGTGTTGCCCCGAACTCAAATGCTGTCCACATAGAAAAGCCTTTACCTTGAGCGTAGTGGTGCTTTTAGCTCGAGTTTGCTGGCCCAAGAATAGGGGGAAAGACTAAAACTTATCTGAGCACCACTCATTAGCTGCTAACATGACTACTCTGTAGTGTGGATGCAGTCTAGTGCCACTGTGTGCCATTAACCCTCCAGTGCTTTCCCACAATTCCCCTACTGGCCAGAAAGGGGAATCCATACTGCAGCTCAGCTTACTGCAGTGCTAAGAATGGTGGGCTTCCTGAAGCCTTTGCAGCACACCTGAGTGAGTGCAGGACCAGGGCGGACAAGCAGCTCAAGGGGTCTGTTGCAGAGTCACCTTCCTCACTGGATCTGGGCGAACTTGAGAGGAGTCACTCGAGTGTAGATC
Source organism: Chelonoidis abingdonii (assembly GCF_003597395.2). Taxonomy (NCBI): domain Eukaryota; kingdom Metazoa; phylum Chordata; order Testudines; family Testudinidae; genus Chelonoidis; species Chelonoidis abingdonii. The sequence goes on from NC_133791.1 coordinate 22,396,279, forward strand.
ACTCACACCAACTGCAGTGAAAACAAATCCTCTAAGGGGCTGGAAGTCCATGCGCCATGGTGGTTCCACCCCTGGGTAAGCTCTGAGTTGCCTTTTGAATGGCAGGAAAGGCAGCCTGGTGACATGTAACATGGCAGAAAGATCAGAACTGGATCCAGAGACAGGGCTGCTACCTGGTCCCTCTCCCCTACCCCGAACTCAGCTTCCTTTCCTCTTGCTACAAACGTAGAAGTGTGAAGAGTTGGCAGCCAAGCCCACGAAAGACACAGTCCGTAACTGGAAAGAGCTGTGGAAATCTGCTCTCCCTTGTGTCTGGCTGCAGCTTGCTACAGTTCTCGTTAGAACTGGGATGGAGCTGAATTTTCTGGTACTTGAGAAGTTCTAAAATTTCAGCCCCCGCCCCTCCATTTCAAAACGGAATGAAAACCAAAACCCAAAATTTTCAGCCAAAGGAAATGCTGCCCCTCCATTCCAATTTTGCCCTTTTGCAAACTTTTTTTAAAACTATACATCTCTAAACCAGCGAATTCTGTGTAGACAAGCCATTTTTAACTGAAAAATCCAAACGGCCCCTTCTGAAAATGTCAAAGCAGGACATTTTTTTACTTTATCAAAATGTTTCACTTCAAGTTTTTTCTAAAGGAATTTTTGCCAAAAATCGGCATTTTGAAGCATATCATTTCAGATGAAAACATTTTTCATCAAAAAACATTTCAATTAAAAATTCCCAACCAGGTGTAGCCCTGATCACCTGCTTGGCTAGGTGGTGTCAGCCTCATAACAGGGCAGTTCCCTGTGTCACGCAGTGATTTACCCCAAGTGCGGGGGTTTGATGTCCTGCTTTCCTTTAACAGTGGTTGGCAAGTTCAGGTCCAAAGCTCAGGATGGAGATTTGGAACTAAAGTTCTGGTTTGGCGCCACACCCCTTGGGACAAGCCCAACTGGCTGAGACCAGTCCCAGACCTGCAGTTGCCCAGCGTCTGCAGGGTTTGGCATTGGGGCTCCAGTTCTGGGCTGTTTCTGCTATTTCAGCACCTGCCTAATGAGATGGTTCCTGGGCTTCAAAATATTTTTCACCTGCTGTTCACAGAGAACTAGAAGGAGTCACAGCTGCAAATAGGCAAGATCCACAGCTAACGTGGGTGGAGCCAGCTCAAGCGCCACTTAATGCAACACTCCACCTTCCCCTGCTCTAGGAGTGATGCATCTCCCCACCTCCTTTGCACTAAGTGACCTCCTTGTTCCCCTCCATTCATCAGCCAGAACCGTATGACCCATCCTGTTGTCCCATGAGCAAATTCCCTTCAAATCCCAGTAACTACTAAGTGAGAACTAATGGGCCAGATTTTCAAACACCGCCTGCCATTTCTGCACCACTGGTCATTGTCTGTGCAGTTTAAACCATTCAGAAGTTGGAGCACCAGATTTGTGGGGCCTCACACTGACATGAATTGTGGATGCAGAAATGATGGCAAGGCTGGGTGGGACTGTTCCCTGCAAAGTGGGAGCTGACTTTAAAACCAGATGGCAATAGCCCTCCCCCAATCCTGGTGCATGCTGGGAGAAAGAACGGTGGGGGTCAGGCATGCCAGGCAGTGCATGCAGCAGAGTGACCCCCTTTTGAGCCATGGGACTGTCTCGCTGGTGCCGCTGATTAGGACGTGACACCTGCAGTGGGCCGTCGAGCAACCTCCTCCCCGCCAGCAGCTACATGGCCCCTTTTGAGCTGGGTTTAAATTAAGCTCAAGGCCCAGCTCAGAAAGTGGTGGGCTGATTTCTAGCAGCGCTGCCAAGTGGGCTGAGGGGCAGCGGTTTCTAGCACATTTGCCTAGGTCTGAGGAAACCTAGTTCCATTCGCACCTCTGCTGCTGATCTGCTGGGTGCCCTTGGGCAAGTCCCTCTTCCCCCGGCTCTCTGCTATCCTCTGTTTGGATTATAAACTCCTCAGGGCAGAAAGCGTGTCACACGGAGTGTGCATCATCTTGCACAATGGGCCTGAGCTCGGATGGGGCCTCCAGGGGCACAGCAGTAGGTTCAGGAAGGGTACGTGGCAGAGCTCACCAGCCAGGAGGGACTGGCAAAGAATCTCATCCATGCTGAGCCAGAGTCTGCTCTCCTGGGTCACTCTGGAGTAACACCCTGGAGATCCAGGAGTTACTGTTACTCCACACCAGCACTGGTGTAGGTGAGAGCAGAAACTGGCCCCTAGTGTTTAACTCCCCTGACATCAAAGCTACCCCAGGACTGAGATGGCCCATGGAGAAGTAAAGTGCTGGGCCCTGACTGCTCGCACATACAGCAGCATAAATCAGGAGTCTCTGCAGTGAGGCTGGTGGAATTATGTGGGGGCTGAAGGGCCTGAAACCTGCACCCCTCTGCTTAGCCACAGAGCAAAGGCAGCATGGGTGGCTGCGGGGCACTTTCCCTCCCCCTCCCCAGCAGAATGCCTCAGCCGTGGAACCCGCTGCTGAGCCTGCCAACAAATTCCTTGGTCTCTGCAGAGCACTGGCCATGTGCTCAGCGCTGTCCAGCACAAGCCAGTGCTCCAGGAGTTGGCAGGGTAAGCCCACGAGGGGAACTTTCCAACACAATAGACTTCGCTGGATTCAAACTGGTGAGCTAATGGCAAAAGGCTCTGTACCCTTTACTGATCCCCAGAGCTAGCCGAGACCCCTCCGCTGCCCTCCCTGAGCCTGTGCTGTACCTGCTGTCGCCTGAGTGATCATACAACCCACTGGGCTAAAGCCAGAGCGAACGTTCTGCTGACCCACAGCTGAGCACTCGCCTTGCCAGCACAGGTGCTGGACGTAGGGGTGCTGGGGGGGGGGGCTGTCGCATCCCCTGGCTGGAAGTGGTTTCCATTATATACAGGGCTTACAGTTTGGTTCACTGGCTCCCAGCACCCACACTATAAAAATTGTTCCAGCCCCCCTGCTTGCAAGCCCCCTACAGCTAGTCCTGCCTGCGGATGCAGGGCGGAAGCTTGCTGTAACGACAGCTAGTCCCCAAGGGGACCCCTGTCCTGACTCTCGCAAGGTTCCTCGGCTGAAGGCTCCACAATACCCTGTTTGTTCTGCGCTCTTTGCCCAAGAGTGTCAAGCAACCTGCAAATGGGCCAACACCTGCTGCTCACTCACGGGCCAGGCAGGGTGGGCAAACCATAGAAATAGACTCATAGATTAGGGCTGGAAGAGATCTCAGGCCATCTAGTCACTTGATCTCAGGCTGATTACTTGGAAACTCACTGCAAACACCACGCACCCAGGGCAGGCACTCTCAGCCCCTTCATTCCCATGCTGGACTCAGGAGGAGAGGACCCCATGGGAGGCATCCAGCCTCTCTCCAGCCTCAGCAGAGAAGAGGCAGGATCTCAAGAGGAAAGAAGGAAGATTTCCAGCAAAGAGATGGCCTGAGGTGACGCGAAGGCTCCAACAATGGAGAGCCTCATGGACAAAACATTCACATCACACTGCAAAGGCTGCAGTTTCCAATCTGCAAGGCTGTTAGCTGTGTTACCGTGACACCCAGTCATCCCTGATGAAACCAGGGCCCTGATTGCTGGGCGCTGGATGGACACATAGTGAGAGACATGCCCTGTGCTCATATGATCTAAGCAGGCCAGCTGGACAAAGGGGAACATTGCACGGGTGGAGAGCAGAAGCCCTGGGAGTTCCTTCTAGAGTCACTTTAAATTAGACAGGATTGTAAGTCGTGGGGACCTGGATGAGAGGTGTCTTTTAAAGCCATGGCAGCATCTGCTAGAGAAATGGCCTTAGTCTCAGAGTGTGATCAGTTACTCTGGTGCCCAGGACTGTCTTTGCTGACCACAAGGCAGTTCTTACACTGGGATGATGAACGTGCAGCACCCCTCTCTGTGGTAAACCCACAGTGCAGTCAAGGCTCTGTAGTTTTGCCATGAGGTCAGTCCCTGGCAAGAGTATAGGGCTGACCCTGCCCAGCTACTGTCAGGATCCACAGTGTGGGTGCTCCCGTCTAGTGGTGAGAGCCATAGGCAGCCAGGCCTGAGGGGCTGAGCCAGAGTCAGTAGCTAGGAAACAGGCAGGGTCTGTCTCAGCAGTAGGGCAAGGATCAGCCTTGTTGCACAGAAAGCTTCCCAGTCCTTCCTCCAGGCTTAAACAGTAGACATGCGCCAATCAGAGGGCACAGAAGTAGCCTGCAGTGATTGGCCTCCCAGGCTGTACAGTGCCCTGCCCGCAGCTCAGCCAAGGCTGCCTGGGGCTGGGGTGGAAGTGCTGCTGCCCGCCCACAGAGCAGGTAAATACTAGTGCCTTGTCTCCACTTTGGAGAATTCTCACTGTGAGTTACCTAGCTGTAACAAGCACCTCTGGGCCAGTGGTAGCCAGGCCTGGCCCGGCCCAGCTCCTGCAGGCTCTGTAGAGGGGGGAAGAGCTGCTTGTTCCAACACTCTGGGTCTGTGCTGAGCTCCTGTGTGCCCATGCTCTTTGCATCTACCACATGCTCTTCTTCCCTCAGTGCTAGGGGAGGTCAGACTGTGCCCATCAGCTGCAGGGAAATCTCAGCAGGCACAGAGCAACAATGAGCCCTGGAAGGGAGCCCCTAACCCACATCTCTGGCAGGGCTGAAAAAAGAACTTCTCAGGCCTCTTGGAAGCCACAGTGGTGACAGGAGGACGTTTCTCCCTTGGAGCCGGGCAGCAGAGAGAGGAGAGATGGCTGAGGAAAGTTTTCTCGCTGGGAAACGCAGCTGCTTTGATACCAACATTTTTTGGGGCAACATGTCAGTTTTGATGAATGTTTTGCCAGGATGGACCTTTGGGTCGGAATCAGGCAGAGGAGCCACAGAGTACCTGGCTTCCAGATATTGTTCCAGGGCCTTGAACTGGGGTTTTCCAGCCCCCAAAGGTGTGCCTGGACACCTGAATGGGGTGCTTACAGTCTCTCTCCTCCCCTCAAACAGTTTTCTTAGCTCAGCGGAGACAAGGCAGCTGGTCTGGAGTGTTTCCTGGAGGTATCTAGACAAGCTCAGCCCTACATCCCTGCCTGTGGCTGGCGATGTCTAGTTTATGTCGTGGTGCCAAATGCAGTTCAGTGAACTGAAAAGTGTCAAAAGGCCTTTAACCAGCTTAAAGCGACACTCATGTCTAACCCTGTACTAAGGGCCCCAGGCTTTAACAAACCTTTCAGAGCAACCACAGATGCATCCAAGCATGATGTGGGAGCAGATTTAATACAAAAAGGACCCGATCAAAAATTCCCTCCTGTTATGTTTCTCAGCAAAAAACTGTCTGAAAGGAAAAGTCACTTGTCAATCAGCAAAAAGAAATGCTACGCCATTGTGTACACGCTGGAAAAGCTACGCCCATACGTTTGCAGACAGTGTTTCCACCTGCAAACTGACCATGCTGCACTGAAGTGGCTTCATACCATAAAGGACAATAACAAAAAACTTCTTCAATGAAGTTTAGCTCTCCAAAATTTTAATTTTAAAATACAACACATTTCAGGAGCTTTTAACAAACTAGCTAATGCACTCGCCAATAAAAGTTTTCCAAAATCAACTAGTTAAAATCATCCTTAAAATGTAAAAAATATTGTTAGGTTTTTCTATAATCAGTGGTATTTCTAAAGGTGCATGTGTCTTAGTAATTCTGTTTTCTCCTATAGCTCCAGGAAGAGATCACAGCCACTATGGAGCAGGCTGTCCAGCACCGTCTGTGATTTGGGGTGTGCGTGTGTCATAAACTTACAGCTAATGGTAGCATAAAATCCCTCCTTGCCTGTAAAGGGTTAAGAAGCTGAAATAACCTGGTTGGCATCTGACCAGAAGGACCAATGGGGAAAGAAAATACTTTCAAATCTAGGGGGGAAGCTTTGTTTTGTGCTGTGTGGGTGTTCTCTCCAGAGACAAAGGGAGAGACCAAGCAAGTAATCCAGCTCCCACTGAAATGATACATCTAATGTTACAGAAATTAATAGCAAGGAAATGCGTTAGATGAGCTTTTGTTTTAGCTTGTGATTTTTCCCTGTGCTAAGAGGAAGGTTTATTCCTAGGTGGGTTTTTTTGGGGGGGAGGGGGGTATCTTTAAAGTTTTGCCTAGAGGGGGAATCCTCTGTGTTTTAAATCTTTTGTTACCCTGTAAGGTTATCTTCCATCCTAATTTTACAAAGGTAACTTTTTTATCTTTAAATAAATTCTTCTTTTAAGAACCTAATTAATTTTTCATTGGTCTTAAGATCCAAGGGTTTGGGCCTGTGTTCACTTGTACCAATTTGTGAGGCTATTATTCTCAAGCCTCCCCAGGAAAGCAGGGTGCAGGGTTTGGGGGAATATTGTGGGGGAATAGGACTCCAAGTGGTCCTTTCCCTAATTCTTTGTCTAAATCACTTGGTGATGGCAGCATACTGTTCAAGACAAGGTGAAACTTGTGCCTTGAAAAAGTTTTTAACCTAAGCTAATAAAAATAAGCTTAGGGAGTCTTTCATGCGGGTTCCCACATCTGTACCCCAGAGTTCAGACTGGGGAAGGAACCCTAACAATTATGGTCACTGTTACCAAGCTGTCCAACTATATTCATCTCTTGGACCAGATCCTGTGTTCCACTTAGGATTAAATCAAGAGGTGCCTCTCCTCTGGTGGGTTCCAGGACCAGCTGCTCCAAGAAGCAGTCATTTAAGGTGTCCAGAAACTTTATCTCAACATCCCATCCTGAGGTGACATGTAACCAATCAATATGGGGATAACTGTATTTCCCCATTATTATTATTGAGATTTTTTATTTTTATAGCCTCTCTAATCTCCCTGAGCATTTCACAGTCACTATCACCATCCTGGTCAGCTGGTCGGTAATATACTCCTACCGCTATATGCTTATTATTAGATCAAGGAATTACTATCTATAGAGATTCTATGGTACAGTTTGATTCATTTACGATTTTACTTCATTTGATTCTACGCTTTCTTTCACATAGTGTCACTCCCCCATCAGCACAACCTGTTCTGTCCTTCCGATATATTTTGTACCCTGCTATTACTGTGTCCCATTGAATATCCTCATTCCACCAAGTTTCTGTGATGCCTATTATATCAATATCCTCATTTAATATGAGGCACTCTAGTTCACTCATTTTATTACTTAGACTTCTAGCATTGGTATACAAGCATTTTAAAAACTTGGCTCCTTTTAGCCATTATACAATGTAATTGAACAGGGCCTTTTTTTTATTTGACTGTTTCTGATCAGACCCTGCCTGTATTTTATCATTTTCCATCCTCTCATCCTCACTAGGACATAGAGATTCTCTATGGTCCTCCCCTAAGGGATGTCCGAACCACATGTTCTTCCACGCCTGACAGCTTTCCCCCAGCTCTTAGTTTAAAAACTGCTCTACGACCTTTTAAATGTTAAATGCCAGCAATCTGGTTCCATTTTGGTTTAGGTGTAGCCCATCCTTCCTGTACAGGTTTCCCTTTTCCCAAAAGTTTCCCCAGTTCCTAATAAATCTAAACCTCTCCTCCCTATACCATCATCTCGTCCACGCATGAAGACTCTGCAGTTCTGCCTAACTGGCCCTGCATGTGCAACTAGGAGCATCTCAGAAAATGCTACCATGGAGGTCCTGGACTTCAATCTCTTACCTTTGCTTTCTGCTCCATATTATATGCCAGCTCCACTTCCTCATCCACCACTTCGTCACCAGTGTTGAGTCCACTGGCCACTGCCTCCAGTCCCCTTGAAGCAGGGGTGGCTCTGGGTATTTTGCCACCCAAAGCATGGCAGGCAGGCTGCCTTTGGCGGCACGCCTGCAGGAGGTCCCTGGTCCCGCGGATTCGGTGGCAGCCTGCGGGAGGTCCGCTGAAGCTGTGGGACCAGCGGACCCTCTGCAGGCATGCTGCCGAAGGCAACCTGCCTGCCGCCCTCGCAGCGACCTGCAAAGCGCCCCCCATGGCTTGCTGCCCCAAGCATGTGCTTGGTGTGCTGAGCCTGGAGCCGCCCCTGCCCTGAAGTATCCCCGGGGCTCATGGTAGTGGAGGTGGGTTTGCCGCCGAGGATGGTGTGAAGCTCCTTGTAGAAGAGGCACATCTTCAGCACCGCACCAGAGTGATGTTTGGCCTCACTTGCCTTCTGGTACGTCTGCCTCAGCTCCTTTATATTAGACAATCCTGCTGCGTGTCCCGCTCCTGACCCTTGTCCTGCATGTCACTAGCAATCATCCTGTAGGTATCAAAATGGTGTGAAGTTGTGACTGCACAGACTTCTCTTCCCACAGACTCAGCAGAGCCAACAGCTCCGGCACGCTCCACGCGGAGCATGTCTGCTGTGGACAGCTGGCATGTTCAGTGGCGTGAACTGTGCAGGACATTTCAAAACTTCGCAGGCCTTTCAACGGGGGAGGAGGGGGCATAGCTGTGTACTTTCAGGGTGGCAGAGTTCAAACCACGACCATAGCGGTCAGGATAAGATTTTGGGACACCTTCTGGAGGTCAGTTAGGGTGACATAACCAAGCAAGGTGTCTACACGGATGCTGCATTGCTCTAACTATGTCATAAAAAGCTCTATGCTGCTCAGGGAGGTGGTTTTATTATGTTCTAGCAGCGGAGTTACATCAGTGGGAAGAGCATGTCCGGGTGTACACCTCCACAGATAACTTTTGTCTACAAAACCTTGTTGTGTAGACAAGGCCTTAGATGCAACAAATCCTGCATCTTGGCAGGGGCTTAGGCTAGATGACCCTTGTGGTCCCTGCTAATCCTCTGGTTCTATTTATATTGGCAGCCCCAAGACATCTACCTTGCCTTGCAATGTGTGTGCCAGAATAGCGCACTCTCTTTGCCTTAAGGATCAGAGGAGTAGCCATGTTAAGTCTGGATCTGTAAAAAGCAACAAAGAGTCCTGTGGCTGCTTGTAGACTAACAGAAGTATTGGAGCATGAGCTTTCGTGGGTGAATATCCGCTTCATTAGACGCATGTGGTGGAAATTTCCAGAGGCAGGTATAAATATGCAGGCAAGAATCAGTCTAGAGGTAACGAGATTAGTTCAATCAGGGAGGACAAGGCCCTTTTCTAGCAGTTGAGGTGTGAACACCAAGGGAGGAGAAACTGCTTTTGTAGTTGGCAAGCCATTCACAGTCTTTGTTTAATCCTGAGCTGATGGTGTCAGATTTGCAGATGAACTGAAGCTCAGCAGTTTCTCTTTGAAGTCTGGTCTTGAAGTTTTTTTTGCTGCAGGATGGATACCTTTACATCTGCTATTGTGTGTCCAGGAAGACTGAAGTGTTCTCCTACAGGTTTTTGTATATTGCCATTCCTAATGTCTGACTTGTGTCCATTTATCCTTTTGTATAGTGACACCATCACAGGACCTAACCAGATCAGCCACA
>NC_133791.1:22408200-22464526 GCF_003597395.2 Chelonoidis abingdonii
CACACCTCAACTGCTAGAACAGGGCCTCATCCTCCCTGATTGAACTAACCTCGTTATCTCTAGCTTGCTTGCTAGCATATATATACCTGCCCCTGGAAATTTCCACTACATGCATCTGACGAAGTGGGTATTCACCCACGAAAGCTCATGATCCAAAACATCTGTTAGTCTATAAGGTGCCACAGGATTCTCTGCTGCTTTTACAGATTCAGACTAACATGGCTACCCCTCTGATACTGGAATATATGTGCATGAATAAGATGACCACCCTCTTTCCAAATGCTTTTGTTGCTCTGCTCATACTTCTAACACTTCCTGTAACAGCTGCCAGTGGACAACGCCACTTCTCCAAGCTGAAGTTAATAAAAACACATCTACACTCCACAATGACACAGGAGAGGCTGTAAAAACAGCAGAGTCCTGTGTGACCTTATAGACTAACAGGAGATGCAGGTCAGCCTTGCAACCATCTCAATAGAGCAGAGGTGGGCAAAATACGGCCCATGGCGACATCCGGCCCGTGGGACCATCCTGCCCAGCCCCCGAGCTCCTGACCTGGGAGGCTCACCCCGGCCCCTCCCACGCTGTTCCCCCCCTCCCCCACAGCCTCAGCTCACCCCAGTGCAATGCTCTGGGCAGTGGGGCTGCGAGCTCCTCAGGCAGTGCAGCTGACCCAGTCTCTGTGCTGTGTGGTGGCGGTGGCGTGGCTGGCTTCAGCCGGTCAGTGTGACTGTAGCGCCGCCAGCCACTGGGGCTCCAGGCAGCGCTGGGCCATGACCCCCTCCCCTAACCGCCCCGCCATACAATTTACAAAACCCGATGTGGCCCTCAGGCCAAAAAGCTTGCCCGCTCCTGCAATAGAGCATGAACTGGCCCAGACTGTGGACCTTCAGGAAACAGTTCAGATCTTTGCAACCAAGAAGGCAGGAAAGCACCGCTTTGATTATTCAAACAGATCAAAATGCCGGTGTTTACTGTGCAGACAAGAAAAGTTACATTTGCTGTTCAGGCATTTGAAAGTTATGTGTTACTTAAAATTTTTGAACAAGGCATTTGAAGTTGTTAGTTCTCCTTTACTGGGGTAGGTAGCAGAGCAGTGGCATGAGAGGAGTAGAAGGGGAAGAAGGCAGAATGGAGACCTTTCAAAGTTTTGGCCCAAGCGAGGGGGCATGGGGACATCATTTGAGCTCCCTGCCTCGGGTGCCAAAATGTTGTGGGCCGGCCCTGGGTGAAGGGCAGCTCTCAGCTCACATCTGCCCCAGATGGGGGGGTGCCCTAATGATGGATTAAATCTCCCTATTTAGTGGTATTGTGATACAGTGCCTAATGCTGACTGGCAGGGGTGTGTGCTCCTGGCAGTCCAGGGTGATCTCCTGCCCAAGGTCAGTGGTTGCTGGCTGCCGGAGGTGCTGCCCGGAACATGCCAGGTTCAGTGGTGGCCTCACAGCCCAGCTCTCCACAACAGGTGCAGGTACCAGGACCATTGCTGGAGGGCCTGGGGCTGTTGCTCCTTGGCATTATCCCTTTGCTTTGCTGCAGTACTGGCCGGGGCCCCCAAGTGCTCCCTCCCCTCCAGGAGGTCTGGGGGCCACTCAAAGATCGTGGCGCTCTGGGCTGCTGCATGGGACCGCACGGATGCAGGATGTGACTCCAGGTGTGTGAACTCACCAGGAGGTGGCATGGCAAAGGGGTGTAGCTGGCTCGTGCCAGCAGGGTCATAACTAGGGTGGAGCGAGTGTGGCAGCTGCCCAGGGTGCAGAGCCACTAGGGGTGAAAAAAATGGGGTGGCCTGCAGGATTGGGCCCAGCAATATCAGCCGTCCCCCGGCAGGACTAGGTCGACATGGTGGTAATTCAGTAGCTGGATAATCCATGAATTGTAGGGTATAGCCCGAAGAAATCGAGCACCCAACAGTCCAAGGTCAGCTGAGACCAGGCTGACTGGAAAGGGCGTAGACGCTCGAGGAAAAAGCAGGGGGTGGATCCTGGGCAGTGGCTGTGGCGTCATCCTCAGCTGCATCCTCAAAATGCCCATTTCTGGCTGCCCTGGTCTCTAGAGGGGCCAGGCTGGGCAGCAGAGCGGGATGACAATGGTACCGTCACTTTTCTTTCTCTTTCTTTCTGTAGGAGCTGGACTGGGGGGGACCCCACGACATTGACAGAGGTGGAGAAGGCGGCAGCTGAAATTGCTTTTTAGCATGTTGAGGGGTGTGCAGGCCCAAGGACTGGAAGGTGACATGGGAGTCTTTAAGGCCATGGAGCTGGGCGTCGATTAGCTCTGAGAAGAGCCCTGCTCCCTCAAATGGGAGATCCTGAAGGGAGTCTGCGTCTCTTGGGACAGCCTGGAGAACTGCAACCAGGATCTGCACCTCATAACCACCGCAGAGGCAACCACACTGACCAGTGAGTCAGTGGCATTCCAGGCCATCTGGAGGGCGCCTCTCGCCACCACTTTGCCCTCGTCTCCCTAGATGGGGAACTCCTGGGCTCAGTCCTGTGGAAGGCCCTCCTTGAACTTGCTGATGGAGTTCCACAGTTTGATGTTGTACCTGCCTAGCCAGGCCTGATGGTGAGGTGCCCGGAATTGCAGGCTGGCTGTTGAATAAATTTTCCAGCCAAACAAGTCCAAATAAAGTCTTGGTGTCTTTATTTTTGGGTGTGCCACTGGCGTGGCCCTGCCTGGCCCTTTCATTGATGGCAGACACTGCCAGGGACCCTGCAGGAGTGTGGATGTACAGCTATTCAAATCCCTTTCCTGGCTCATATTTCTTTTCTGCTTTCTGGCAGGCAGAATGGAAGAGGGAGTCCTGCCACACAGACTTGGCAATTTTCAGGACCCTAGGGTGAGTGGGCAATGCAACCAGGGCCGGGATGGAGGAGGGGATGATGCTGAAGAGGTCGTTGGACTCCTCCACTAGCTCCTTGACCTCCAAGTTCAGGTTGGCAGCCACCCTTCTGAGCAGGGCCTGGTGCTCCTTGAAATCATCAGGGGGCTGCTTGCTTGCGAGGGGCAGGGCTGTCCCTACCCATACACAAAGTACACCGCTGCACAGGGCACCAGGAAATTTGGGGCACCGGTGCCCTGTGCAGCTACATGCTTCCTCAGCCCCTGCCCCATCTCTTCCCCATGGCCCCTGCCCCTGCTCCGCCCAAGCCCCACCTCTTCCTGCTCCCTGCTCCACCCTACCCCTGCCCCCAGTCCCCTGAGCTCTGCAGCAGCAGGAAGTGCAGCAACCCAGCCCCAGCTGAGCTGCCATGAGTGCTGGGGGGTGGTTCCCCCCTCCCCTCCAAGCCAGCCCCCCCCCACGGAGGCCTGGGGCCAGCCTCCCCCCTGCCCCTGCAGAGGTCTTCTGGGCAGCGCAGGGCCCCAAATAGCCAGGATTGGCCCTGGCGAGGGGCCTGCCACCGCCGCGTCCCGAGATGACGAAGATGACTGCACCGCAGGATGAGGGGAGGCTTCCCCTGGCCTGTCCGGGCTGGAGGCAGTTCGTCCGATGTGGCCTAAGAAGAATGGTGGGAGTGTGGGACCTGTACCACATGGCTCCCGTATTGATACTGGGTGGGCCACTGCCCCTGCTGCTGTGCCGCTGCCACGCCGGTCTCGCGGCTGTCGGTGATTCGCCTCTCCTAGGTCAGGGGTGATTTCTCCCTCCGAGTCGGGCCACTGCCCTTCCGGCGACCAGGGAGGAGCTGTAGATGCCTGAGTCTGTTGGCTGCAGGGCCACCCAGAGGATTCAGGGGGTCTCGGGCAAAGCGGGGGAGCGGACATAAAGAAAGGCACCACCCGCTGCGGTGCTTGTACTCGCCACCTGGCGCTCCGAGTCCACAGCGGGTCCCTCACTTGCTCCGCGTCTGCGGCGGGTCCCTCGCTCCGAGTCTGCGGCGGGTCCCTCACTCGCTCCGCGTATGCGGCGTGTCCTTCACTCGCTCTGAGTCTTCGGCAGCACTGAAGGACCACCGAAGACCCGGAGCGAGTGAAGGACCCGCCGCTAAAGTGCCACCAAAGACCCAGACTGCCGCTGGGTGAGTAGCCAGGGAAGGGATTCAAAGGCCAGGGCTCGCAGGGCCCCTGTGGGGCCTGGGGCAAATTGCTCCACCTCCCCCACCCCTCCCGGGTGGCCCTGGTCGGCTCACCCTTGTCGGCAACTGGTAAGGAAAGGGCGAGGCATAGTTGTTACAAAGAGGGAGAAAATTTGTTTTTCTTAACGGCTGAGGATTGGACAAGAAGCAATCGGCTTAAATTGCAGCAAGGTCGGTTTAGGTTGGACGTTAGGAAAAACTTCCTACCTGTCAGGGTGGTTAAGCACTGGAATAAATTGCCTAGGGAGGTTGTGGAAACTCCATCACTGGCGATTTTTAAGCACAGGTTAGACAAATGCCTGTCAGAGGTGGTCTAGATAATACTTAGTCCTGCCTTGAGAGCAGGGGACTGGACTAGAGACGTCTCGAGGTCCCTGCCAGTTCTGTTGTATGACTCTATGAATGAACTTCATAAGTTTGTGGTGTGTAGTCGATCTGTGATTGTTAGCAGCAAACATCCCTGATGCCCAGTGATGGGACACTAGGTGGGTAGGGCTCTGAGTTACTACAGAGAATTCTTTCCCAGGTGTCTGGCTGCTGGATCTTGCCCACAAGCTCAGGGTCTAACTAATCACCATATTTGGGATTGGGAAGGAATTTCCCCTGGGTCAGATTGGCAAAGACCTTGGAGTTTTTTTCACCTTCTTCTGCAGCATGGGGCATAAGGTCACTTGAAAATTTAAACTAGTGTAAATGAAGGATTCTCTGTAACTTGAAGTCTTTAAACCACAATTTGAGGATGTAAGTAACTCAGTCAGAGCTTAGGGATCTATTACAGGAGTGGGTGGGTGGGGTTCTGTGGCCTGCAACGTGCAGCGGGGCAGACTAGATGATCATGATGGTCCCTTCTGGCCTTCCCGTCTATGAGTCTAGCCAACAAACTTGACTGTCCAGAGGACAAAGTCACCCTGTGGGATTGTGGGATCCTTTTCACACTCAGAGCGTGAATCCAGTGGGACTGCATCTACACTACAAAACTCTGGGTCCCAGCTTGACTCAGGCTCAGCCCCTTCACCCCATTTGGTCCAATCCCTGGGTTAGTGCAATTTGTGTGTAGACAGAAGGGAGGGTTAGTCTGAGTTTGGACCCCAGACTTCCACTGCAGTGTGGACAGACCCATAGCACCATTGCAGCACTGTTGTTTCCATGCACAGTCATTAGGTGTCAGCAGAAGCTGGAAATGCCAGAGGCAGCCCCAGGCTAAACCGGTAGCACGGTGGAGGGAGGGGAAAGTTTACTGGGCCAGTAGCCATGGGGATGAGCTCAGCTGCCCCTGCCAAGGATGCGCACCACCCCCGCCCCACTGAAATCAAATGGGCTTTCCCAGGGGCAGCCCATTAACCCTTCATGCTCATAGATCCCCAGGCATCCCCCTCAAAGGGCCCCTCCCGCTTGTGCCCCCGCCCAGCAGATTTAACCCTTTCCCCACTGCTCAGCACCCTGGTTATTGGTATACTCTCCTCTAGGTTGTCAGACTGAGGCTCCCCCAGGCACCCCACTATTGCAGGCAGCAGGCCTGCCACCTCCCCACTCCAGATACGCTACCCTGGCACTGCCAGCAGGTGAGAGCAGCACCTCATGGATACACATTGACCACTCTCAGCCAGGGGCCCTGGGCCATGAAATCAGAGGAGGGGAAAGGTGCCACATCCAGACTAGCCCCAGGGAGGGCCAGGAGCATTGCCCACAGCCCAGGATCTGGTGCCTTGCCCCACTTGAAAGAGGGTCAGGCCACCTGGCTGGCTCCATGGTGGGGGGTTTCCTTTTCCCCTAGCTACTGGCAGTGCTACCACTATGACTAACCTCTGAGGTGTTCTCACATCCCCACCTCCAGCATATGGCCTGGCTCCTCTGCTGCTCGCCTCTGAGCCCCTTGGGTTGTCCCACACCCTCCAGCACCAGCCACGGCCACTCCCCAATGCCTATGCGCACCCCCTCTCCATTGGTCAGCAGACTGTAGGCCGACTCCGTGAGCTGCATCAGACCCATTTCTAAAGCACCCACCATGAGAGGCCTGGCTCTCCCACACCCGCTGTGTCCTTCCCTGGGCTGTTTGCAAAGCCTCCCAGCATGTGATCAGCACACGAGGCTAACCTGCAACTTACCCCTGGGCATGGAAACCTTGAGCAGCAGCAGCAGAGCCTGCGTGGAACCCTGCAGTGTTCGTAGAATCCTAGGGTTGGAAGGGACCTCAGGAGGTATCTAGCCCAACCCCCTGCTCAAAGCAGGACCAATTCCCACCTAAATCATCCCAGCCAGGACTTCGTCAAGCCTGACCGTAAAAACCGCTAAGGAAGGGGATTCCACCACCTCCCTGGGGAACCCATTCCAGTGCTTCACCACTGAGTGTGAAAAAGTTTTTCCTAATATCCAACCTAAACCTCCCTCACCCCACACCAGCCCAGCACCGTTCATAGCCAAGGAACTTCCAGAGGGAGATTTAACCTGCTCCTAACCGCCAGCTGAGGGGTAGCTAAGCTGCCAGACTCTATATTCTAATGAGGTGCTAAGCCCCCCCCCCAACCTCACTGCCCCACCAGCACTCCTGCTTTGATCTTTGCAAGCAAAGGGGATGAGGGGGGAAGGCTACTGAGCCAGGGTTGCGGGGGCTGTGGACGCATTGGCTAGCAGAGCAGGGCCTGAGCCACTGCACAAATGGTGCCACCTTGCAAGACCGGATTCTACATCTGCTCCCACTGAAGCAATAGAAGCATCCAGCATATAGATACTCAGCAGAGGGCTGCTGCCAGGAGACACTGGCCACTGCATCTTCCCCTTAGCTTCCAGGTGGCAGGAGCACGCTCAGCTCCTTGGCACTGCAGGGCATACAGCACACACTCCCTGCTGCCCCCTAGCAGCCAGAATCCAAAGTGCTGCCACCACCAGGGCAAGTGAGCAGCACACTGAGGGAGCCGGGTTCTAGGCTGGGGTGGGAGAGACCTGGAGTCAAGGCCCTGCCTAGGGAAGATACTCAGGCACAGACCTGCAGAAGTGAGATCTTCCATGGAGCTCAACAGGAGTTAGGTGGCCACATACCTTTGGGGAGCTGGGCCTTTCATGCCTCAGTTTCCCCCACAGAGATAACAGCTCTGCCCTACATAAGACTAAATCCATTGAAGAGTGGGGAGAGGCTCAGCTACCAGGCTGTGACTAGGGATACGAACAGAGCTGGGGGCAGTTCAACTGTCTTGCTAAGAAGCAGGCATTTTTCAGAAACCAGTTGGTTTCCCAAGTTTTCCAGGACGCTCGGGGGAGGCTGCTCCTGTTTGGGGCCTCTCCAAGGGGGTTGGCATTTTTTCCCATTTGTTGGTTTCCAAGTCTCTGCCCTCTTCCCTGGCCCAGCTGGTGAGGGCAGGGCAGCCATGCTTCTGGCTTGGAAGTTTCAGTTTTGAAAAATATTTTCAAAAGTGAAAAGAATAATTCTGGCCCCCAGGCCCTGCTCAGCATCAACCCACCAGATCCGCAGCTCTCACCCTGCCCCTTCCGCACGGATTTCATGAGCTCCAGCCACGCCCAGGGGCAGACACTGCCTCCTCTCCCCCTTTTATCCCTTCATTCAACCCCCTCCCCCCTATTTCCAGCTCTTGGCACTGGGGAGACTGGGTAAACCTGAGCAAATGCTGTGCTGCCAGCGCCTGCAGTGTCAAACCAGTACCCAGCTAGCGTGTCTCCCCCCAAGGCAGGGCAACAATGAAACGTTCCCCCCAGCTGAGCCCCCGCTCGTGTTACTAACCAGCAGAACGGTGGCTGGTGCCCAGCATGCTCCTAGGCCCAGAAAAGCCCCATAGCAGAGGTTTGTGGAGTTTTTTGTAATGTTTATTAAAAACAACAGGGAAAAAAAAAGGGTTATAAAAAGACCTTCCCAACTCAGCCCCGCACCAGCTTCCCTCAGTCTAGAGCCAGGAGCAGCTCCCTCCCTGCTGGGGGACGCTTACAGTCAGCAGCGCTGCAGTACAGAGGCAAGGAGGGAACTACATCTCCTCAGCTCAAGAGAGGAATGATTCTCAGTGGGGCTTGGAGCCCCCCACCCCGCTGCACAGAGGCAGCTTCAGCCATATTATGGCAGCCTGAGGACAGGCACCAGGGGAAGCTCCAGGGAGGCCTGTGCAGATTACCCCCAAGCCAGCGTAGGGGACTGCTCTGCTAGCATTAGCCAGCTACACTGGCCCCAGGAGCCTGGAAGGACAGCCCCCACCCCCTCCACAGCACAGGGACGGATGCTCTTGGGCCACTGGGGCCAGCAGTGCCCATGCCCACAAAACACAGCAGGCCCTGCTGAAATGCAGCCCCCTGCCAAAGGGCACTGGGCACCTCCTTCCCCACAGCCAGCCAGGAGCCTGCTCCCCACTGTACTGTCCCAGGAGCAGGGACCCCACTGCTCAGGAGCCAGCCCCAGTGGCACCCGCTGGCTTCCACATTAACAGTCTGAGCCACAGGATGCACTGGCACCCCCACAGGCTGGGAGCATACACAGGGGCCCAGAACCTGATCGCCTGCTGGGGGTGGGGGCAGTGCCTGGCACCACAACCACACACAACTTTAATGCCAAACAGGGCGGTTGCCTTGAGTGGGGGGTTGGGTCCAGCACATGGCAAGTCTGCAGTTCTTGGGGGGAGGGGAGCTCCTGTGGGTCTCACAGTTGGGCAGGTAGTGGGGAATCAGACCAGCCCTGCCTACTGCCAGCCAGCACCTGGCCATGGGGGCCACTGCCCCTGCCCAGCCTGCCCTGCAGCCATGATCCCCTCTCCCCTGTGCGCCACACGGCAGGCTGGGACTGCAGGAGGGGAAGCTAATGCTACAGAATATGTACAGCCCCGCAAGACCTAGCCTCTGCTCCAGCCAGGAGGTGCGAAGACAGGTATCCAGACCCCAGCTGGGGCATTCAGGGGCCGTTTGTGCTCCAGGCCACAAGGAGCTCATGGGCCCAATGTCGTCCCCCCAGCTCCTAGCGACAGCTACAGCCCGTTGCCCAAGGGCTTGTGTAGGCAGGTGCCTCTGCCTGCGTGGGAGTGTCCAGGTGGGCTGCCTGTGCCACGCATGTGGGCGCCTCTAGGAGTCCTTGAGCATGCTAATACGGGCATAGATCTTCAGCGCTGGGCCCAGCTTGATGTTCATGGCACTCATGAGGTGATCCTCCTTCAGCAGCAGCAGGGCCTGCCCGTCAATCTCCTGGGCACGGAACTCCTCCGCGATCTCCTGGCACCCTGCAGGGAGCCAGTGAGGTCATCAGCATGGGCGCCAGCTCTGCCCTCTCCAGGGAGCTGTCATCAGCTCCCTACGCCAAGGAGATCTGGGAGCCTGAGCCAGTGTGGGGGAACAGGACTGGCAGGGGTGCTGTCCCCTCGCAGGCAGCCCCAGTTTGCAGGAAAACAGAACAGCTCCTGACCACGTTACCCAGGCACCACGGCCATACCTAGCTCAGGTCCCCTGGCAGCTGTAACTGCAAACTGGACCAGGAACAAAACCACAATCTCTTGCTGTGAGCTGTTAAATAGCTCCTGTGTCCCACCCCACAGGTGGCTGCAGTGCTCCCGAGGCAGGAGCAGGGAGGATGCCGTGACCTGATGACCTCACTGGAAGGGCAGTCAGCCCACGGCTCCGGGGCACCTTGTTTCTGGTGGAGGGAGATTGGCAAGACTCCTCCCTCCCAGGGAGGCCCAGACAAACCCTCTGCCTGTGTTACACAGCCGGGGCATCTCACAGAGACGTGACAGGTGGGGCCAAAGGAGCAGGATGCTGACAGCAGAGGCCAGGAGAAGTCAAGGGGTACAGGAAAGCCCCTGGGGGAACCCCTGCAGGACAGACTGACAGCTCACACAGAGTGGGGAGTGGCGTGTCCAAGGCCCCAGTGCTGGAGGCAGGCGCTCAGGGTCACCAGAGGTGAGAAGGAGGACAGGGTGGTTGCTGAGGGTCCTCCTACCCTGGCCACCAGCTCTCTGATTTGAGGGCAGAGTGGTTTGCTCTAGTTGAAACCTGCTACCTAGCTCACTAGCTTCTCCCTAGAAGTCAAAGTATGCTCTCTGCCCCTTGCCATGCTAACTCCAGCCTACCCCGCTGAATAGCACAGAACAGCTGCTTGGCTCCACCCCAGAGCTAGCTGCATGTCAGCAGTGGGCAAAGCAACCCCCCAGATATGCAGGCCTCAAAGATCCTGCAGGCCCTGGCTGGCCCAGGGCCCATGTGGCAGGGAGGGGAGCAAGGCCAGGAGGGTCCCTCACCTGGCAAGGAGCGGATGAATTCATAGACATCCTCCACATTCCATTTGGTGGGCTCGCTGGGCAGGAAGTGGTGCCCAATGCCCACCAGGTCCCGCATGTGCATGTCGGGCAGCTCCAGGTCGCGCTCGCCCTGCCGCCGGCGTGAGGTGGACGAACTGGCCGAGAGGGGAGACAGCGGCTCCTCATAGCTCGAGTTATCAGAGCAGCGGCTGGAATCCTCCTGGCTGCGGCTGAGCTGGAGCGAGGCTGTGACAGAGAGTGGCACCGACCCCGTGGAGAGGGACACCGGCGTCTGCAGGGGCAGTGGAGAGGTCAGCCTGTGGAGGGGTCAGACCCACCCCCTGCAACACACGCCTCCCCAGTCTCTTCTGCTCTGCAGGCAACAGGGAGCCAGGACGCCTAGGTCCTACTGCTCCCCCTCTGGGAGGGCTGCAGTGTAATGCTCAGAACCAGGGCAGGACTCCTGGGTTCTATTGCTGATGCTGAAGGGAGTGCAGTCTAGTGGTTAGAGGGCGGGGGACAGAGCCCAAAGTCCTGAATTCTAGTCCCAGCTTCGACAGAATCAACTTTCTGCTAAGAGGTTCTTCGGTTCTGTTCCCCCCCACACCCTGCCCCATGCCTTCTCAGCACATTACTGCCCCTCCCTCCCAGCTGGGCAATGGGACTGACTGACAGTTACCATTATTGTAGCCCCATCTGCCCGAGAACCTCCACGCACCTGCCCTGCAGCAGCAACTACCCCTCTCAGCCCTGAGGTGAGCAGGGGGTGCCCACAGAGCCGCAACTATTTGCCAAGGGCCAATGGGCAGCCCAGGTCATTAACTTCCAGGCTCACGCACTAGCTGCCTCCTGGGGGAGGGAAGGGGGTTCGGATCACCACCCCAGGGTAGACTCCAGCTCACCTGTTTCTTGGTGTCCTTGCTGAGGACAGGTAAGGCTCCCTTGCAGGTGCGGCGGCGCCCGTGCGTGGCCGCCCCTGGTTTCTGGAGCTTGCTGCGGTCAGGGTGGAAGAGCCCCACCCGCTTCGTGCACCCCACATTGTACCTGCCGGAGAGCCAGGAGTGGGTCAGTGATGGGGTCTCAGGTCAGCAGCCTCACAACCCTGCCTCACTCCCCAGTGGCAGGATGGGTGCAGATGGCACCTGGGGGAGCCCGGCACCAGGCAGGTGCACCAGCCACAGCACAGCCCTGCCAGCCCTTGGAGCCAGAGCTCCTAGCCCCCCCATGGGACAGATGATGCTGAGAGGGATGGGGTGGGACTCAGGGGCTTTGCCCCATGGTGGGATTGAGCAATGGTAGGGAGCCTTGCCCAGCAGCAGAACCGTGAAAGCTGCTTGGTGGTGTCAGGTGCCCCTCGGTGGGGAGGTCAGGCACTGCTCAGCAGTGGTCACCTCTTGGCACAGGCCATGGAGCAGAAGCGCTTGGACCTCTTGAACTTGTAGGCGAAGTCAACGCGGCCACAGAGCTCACATTTCAGCTTCGGGGGGTTCCCCTCCTCTTTGGATTCTGGGGACACAGCGGGACACAGGGACCAACAGACACACCCGGCTCTTAGTGACGGCTCGCACAAGCCTGGCATGCAGCGGGGCCTCAGCCACTGCCTGAACAGAGCAACCCTGCCCCCTGGCATAGCCACCCCCCAGCACAGCCACCATCTGCAGCCCCCTGGGCCACAGGCCAGCACTGGCCCCCAGCAGTGCCTCTCCCACCACAGCCAATCCCCCTGCCACACACAGGTCACACTCCCCTGCCACTCCTCCCCACCCCTGGCAGGCCACTCTCCGCAGGTGCCTGGGTTGCTCTAGGTGAGGGGGTGACTGTCCCGGAAGGTTCCCTCTCCCTCAAAGACCAGCCGAGGGGATAGAGCCGCCCTGCAGACGCTCTGGCTCTCAGGTTGCTGTGCTCTCCTGTGCCAGACAGGCAGGCTGGCCTGCCTCTGGGTGCCATGGGATCCTGCTTCAGTGGGCAGGCAAACGAGTTATTCCTGGAGCCACAGGCATGAGGCAGCAGCACAGGGATCCCGAGATGTTCTTGCCTCTTAACCCAGCAGCCCTGAGGAGACTTAACAGCATCTGGGTGTTGGAGGCCTCTCAGACTTAACCTGTCTGCCCCCAGCACTTTACCCACATTAGCAAATGGTTGCTGCACAATCAGCCTGAATGACTCAGCCCCCTTTGTGTCCTGGCCCCCCAGCCCCCTCCATGGGTCCAGCTGCCAGACACCAGGCTTTCCCCTGAACCTGGAAGCCAGGCCAGGGTCCCTGAAAGGCCCCAGGGGACAGGCCCTGGCCCCAGCCCCTAAGCCTACAAGCTGGAGGTCGAGAGGAGAAGCTCCCCAGCACAGCTACCTGCTTATCTGCCCTCCCCCCTTCTGCACAGTCCTTGTTCTCCATTCTCAGCACCCTTTTCTCATCCCAAAGTGTTTTGCAGCCTTCAATGGGCCCTCACTGTCTCTGAGAGGGGAGTCAGGATCAATCACCTCCCTCCTTCCCCATCTTATGGCTGGGGAAACTGAGGCACAAAAGGGGAAAGTGACTCATGGTCACCTAGGAGGGTTGTGGCAGAGGCAGAAATAGAACCCTGGTCTCCTGATGCCCAGCTCTAACCACTAGCCCATGCTCCCACCACCCTATTCCCTGCTGTCTCTTCCTTCCCCTCTTCCCAGTGGGAATAGTGCCGAGGGCTGCTCTGCCTGTGCTAGGGTGAAATGGTCATCCCATCGTGTCCCCTCTGGTGGGGACAGTGGGGAGGTTTAACCCACTGGGTTCCCAAGGGAGCAGGCAGCCCGACCGCGGCTCTTAAATGTGAGAGCTGCTCCCTCCCCTGACTAGAGGCCTGGGAGGAGCAGCAGCAGCCAGCTCAGCTCTCTAGCGCCCCTGCTGGCCGGGGCCTACCTTGCAGATAGGGCTCCTCCATTTCAGAGTCAGTGGTGGTTGTATTGTCCTGCTGTGGGAGTTTCTCGGCCAGGAGGCCCTGGGCATACTTCTTCTTGAGATTCCCCACGAGCAGTGAAGAGCGCCCCACCTGGAGCGCCGGAGACACAAGGTGAGACAGGTTAGAGGGCTGCTCTGCGTGCAGCCTCAGGCCAGCTCTCGGCGGGCCTCCAAAAACCCTGCAGTGGGCAGAAAGGAGGGGGCCCAGAACTTGGCTCCAGAACCACAGCCCTTTGTTGTGAGTTGGAGGAGAGCTCCCCCAGCTGGCAGCAGTGGTAGATCTGTTAGCAGCTCTGTGACACAGCCACTGAAGGGCAACAGCAGTGACCCATCAAGCCAGGCCACTCTGGTGGGCCAGAAGGCTGCAGAGCAAAGCAAGGCTCCTGCTTCACGCTGCTCTGCCATGCTCCCTGCTGCACCAGTGGAGCTCCTGGCCTGGACAGAGCTGAGTTACTCAGGGGCACACCCTTGTTCATTCTGACGCGGCGCAAGCCCGCTCAGGTTTGGAGGTGGAGCTGGAAGTTCATACGTCCAGGCACTCCACCATAGCGCTCTACTCCACTCCCGTTCCCGGTCTGAACTCCCAGCTTACCACTTGCAAGCATGAGGACAGCTGGCAACCCAGCTCTGCCAGCTTGCAGCAAACTGGTATTAGAGGGTGCCCATGTCCAGAGGCTGAAACGACTTGCTCAGCCCCATGCGCTAGGGAAAGCCACCCCTCTCTGTGCCTCTAAGGTGCATTTCTCCTTCACAGAGTGCAGCCATCTTTGCTCATCCCTGTCTCCTCACTTCAGCACCCAGCTCGCATGCTCAGTGCAGCCTCCCTCCGTCATGCAGCAGATGCACACAGGCCCCAATCCTGCATTATCCACCTGCTGCGAGCAGTCCCATCACGGTTATGCAGGATCGGAGATTGAGTAAAAGGGCCCTGTGAACTGCACAAGCAGTGGTGAAATCCACCCTGGGCAGCAGAAGGCCTCGGCACCACCGATATCCTGCAGGTTTAGGAAGGGCACGAATCTCATGCTGGGCCTCTGCATGGGCGTGAATTTCATCCACTGCAATTTGCAGTCTCACAGCTCAGTCACCTGTCTGCTTATTTTCCCCAGGGCTCTCTCCCCAGAGCGGGCTGTTTCATGCCCTGCCAGGTCACACAGGGAAGGTGGTGTCGAGGGAGGTTTTGTTTTTGTTCTGAGGAAAGTTGATCTTTTTCTCTAGCTCTAAAGCAGCTCGACCATTTTTGTGCCAAGTGGAATATTTCCCCTTGGGCAGAGACCAGGCTGAGATGAGACCGCCGGAATGGACCCCTTTAAGCACAGCAGCTGCTGCTCCTTCCTCAGGAGCGCTTTATGCCATGCACTGCTGGGTGTGTCACTGTCTGTACTGACCCAAATGCTTTGGCAAAGTGCGGAGGGGGGGCTCTATCCTCAGGCTGAAGCTCTGACTGGGCTGCAGGCCTCCTGCCCCCAGTTCCTGAGAACTTAACCTGTCTGGCTGCCTAGCAGAGCTAACACCACAATATTTATTTAAAGGTTCTTGTAAATAAAGTTAAAAATAAAACTGAAACTGATGCCCAGAAGCGTCCCTGCCCCTTTCAAAGGCAGTAATTCCTTCTCCACTTTTACCTTCACGCACGGTGAATCCAAGGGTTTCAAAGCACATTTGAGAGCAGTGACAAGTTCGAATCATAACCCTTGAGTTAGTGCTCTTCACCCCCACCTCCCGCAGTGCTGCCCAAAGTCTCATGATCCACATGGCTCGCATGGGGAAACTGAGGCAGAGCAACTAAGGCTCCATTTTCCAAAAGCGGCCTTGGATTTAGGGGGCCTCGGGTCCCAGGTGCTCCAGTGGACACACACAGGGCCTGATTTCCTGAAGCGCTGAGTACCCTCTGTGGGCGTGCACCATCCCAAACAAGGACCAAAGTGTCTAAAACTGGGCACACAAATTCAGAGGCTGCTTTCGAAAAGGAGCCTCACCCAGGATCACACCTGTCAGTGGCAGAGCTAGGAATGGAACTCATGAGTCCTAACTCCCAGTCCTGTGCTCTAACCATTAGACCACCTGGCCCAGAATAACACCCCGCTGCAGAGGCAGGGTCTGCGTCTCTCACAGCAGAGGTGAACACCCCACTCAGGCTGAGCCATGGCACAGCAGCGACTGGAGACCTATGCTCAGCTGGCTCCTGCTATCGTCAGGGAAACAGCGGGAGCGAAACCTGCGCATGCGCCAAAGCAAGAACACAAAAAGCGAACAGCGTAAAGAGGGGAAAAGAAGAAGGTGCGTACCGGGAACGGCTCTGCCCCCTCCTGGATCACAAACCCTTCGATAACATGCGTCAGGACTTGGGGTTTCACAATGGCCTGTGGTGGTTTATTCTCACCATTCTGGGGGGCAGCGCCAGCGACAGTAGAGGCAGAGTTTCCGTTCCCTGATGTCATGCCGGGGCTGCTGGGGTTGTTCTGCACATGAACACGGTCCTGTCCCGGCTCTGCAGGGGGGAAACAAGATTGAGCTGCAGGGGTGGGGATTGCACAGAGACACATAAATACACCCACAACTGGTGACATACACAGCAATGTACGCACGCTGCCACAGAGCAGAACACAGCCAGCTCAAGCAGTGACAGCACACACAGAGTGCTACAAGCATGCGCACGCACGGCTAGGAGAGGCCGGGCAGGCCAGGCCTCCCATCCCCTTGCTCCCCCCAGGTGGGGCGGGTATGTGGCAAGGTGGTTGATCTTAGCAGGATTAGCAGCCTGTGTGGGATCTGCCCCCGCACCGTTCAGTGGAGCAGCCATTACCATACAGCTGACTCCCCGTCTGTCCCCCCAGGAAGGATGAATGGCCCAGCGCAGCCAGTCACATGGCACTCCTCCCCCGCCCCAACCCCAGCCGGCGCACACAGGCTGGATTGTGTGGAGCTGAATGCTCTCCAAGAACCCCCATGGGCAGAGTCAATGGACAGAGCACACTCCCCTCCAGCTGTGACTCTCCCAGGCACAATGAACAGAGGGGAGCATGAGGAGGTCTGTTGGCAGGTGACTCCACTGTGCCCAGAGGATCTGGAATTAGAGGGGCCCAATCTCTATAGGGGATACACTAAAATACACCAGATCCTGTGCACAGCACCTCCCAACTTTGTCACTCCTGGCACTTAAGCCAGGGTAGTCAAGCAATGAAGTATGGGGACCACATCCCCCATGGGACCATATTGACTGTTCTCCTCTGAGCTTCTAAGGGCATAGACAGACACAAGAGACGTACCCACAGTGCCAGGCAGCAGGCTTCTCCAGCCCCAGTGACTTTGCCAGCTGGGATAGGGGGTGAGAGGCTCTGGGTGCTCAGAGATGCTCCTGCGTACAATCTGGTGCCAAGGGGATCCCTGCCAAGTGGGCGGGGGGAGGCGATTCCCCCTCTGCTGCAGCCCCTGGATGCTGTCCTAAGTGCCCCCTACTCCCCTGGCAGAGGAGGGGCTCTGAGGGCAGTGCTGGGCCAGCAGCGCAGACAACACAGAGATCCTGGATTGATCCAGAGTGCAAAGCTTTCCAGGGCTACTCTAGGTTAGGCTGAGGCCAGCCGGGACACTAAAGTGTGCAGAGTGGTATAAGAATCTGTGCAGAACAGGAAGGGCTGCCTGGCCATCAGCAGAGCCTCAGCCCTGGCTACCCGACACAAGGTGCGGCAACTGGAGTGCAGGGCCCACGAACCGGCTACGGAGCCTTTGGCTGCTAGAGAACGCATCTAAGTCGAGCATCGGCTAACAATGGGGGAGTGCGCCAGTGCCCCCTGTTCACCGTGGCTGTTCTCTGGCCCCACATAAACCAAGTTTGGCAGGTCTCAGCCTAGCCCCATGTGGGCAGGTGTCCAATAAACACCATCGCAGGGACCACTAGCACTCCTGCTTCAATCATTTCAGCCACAGCATGGGGGGGCCATAAGGTCTGACTCTCAGAACAGGCACACTGGGCACAGAGCCCTTATGGAACCGGGCCCATGACATCCAGGCCCCTCCCTCCCCACATGACAATATCCCCTCTGGCTCAGGGCTGAAACATAACCAGAAGAGGCCACATGCATGGGATGCCTGTCCCACCACCAGATCCTTTAATAGAGGTCGTCATGCCCCTGAGGTGCTGCCCCAGCCACCTGGGCAGGGGCTAGGCAATGAGAACAGAGGAAACAGGACATAGCCGGGGGATTTATGGCATTGGAGCACAGCAGAGCCCGGGAGGCATGTGCCTCTGTCTTAGCAGCAAAGAGCCTCTCATGGCAAATCTGTGCCATCCCTCAGGTTACTGCAGCACCTTTGTCTCTTCTCAGTATGACTGTGCAAAGTAACACCTGGGGCAAAGCCAGGGCTGAGAGCACTGCAAGGCAGCTCCACGGGCAAGCAGTACCAGCGTGTGTTCAAGTACTTCTTACGGCAGGAAATCTGGCTTGGACTACACTACCCAGAATCCCTCACAGGAAGTAGCGTGTGGACTCTGAGGCAGCCAATGGAGCAGCACAGTGATATGCTGGCTGCAAAACTTGAGCTGTACAGACCCACTGTGACCACAACTCCGTACATGTCTGGAGAATGGCACAGGCCAGGGCAGGCCTGGTTCCCAGCAGAGCTGAGCCCCATGGGTGTGCCACCCCCAAGCCCCTGCAAAGGAGCCCAAATGGGCCTCTCTCACCCCCGTCACTGTGACGTCAGTGCACCTCACATCCATGGCAGGGGGAATCGCCGCCCCCTCCCGTCCTCCCAGCCATGCACTCAACCCCTCCCTTGACGGCAGAGTTTTCTTCTCCCTCCCTTGTAGGGCGGAAAAGGATTCACTGACCTGAACTGGGGACACTCTTGCAGGGCTTGTGGTTTCACCCCCTGGACTCCCTTCGCTGCACAACGCTAGCACCTCCTCCCACTTCCGCCCCCGCCTTCCCAGCGGACATTAGTGCAGCAGTCATTAAACATTAAACGCATGCAGTGGGCAGGGGCCCAGTGTGGCTAGGAGCAGGATGTTCCCAGAACAGCATGCGCTGGCTGGGCCCAGCCCCTGCTGGAATCTCATTGGCTCCTATTAGGAGAACAATATGGCTAGGCTAGGCTGGGGCAGGGCAAGCAGGCTGCGGGTTAACTTACTGCCCCTGGAGAGTATCAGAGGGGTAGCTGTGTTAGTCTGGATCTGTAAAAGCAGCAAAGAGGGTGGAAGCTGGCTGCCATGGCTGCTGGGCATGGACATGGGCTGAGTAGTCTGCACACGCAATCCACTGACAGCGTGCGTGTAGGTGCAGACTGTGGGGGCGTGTGCAGGCAGTATAGCGCACAGACTGTGTGAATGAGAGGAGCAGATGGGAATAGGGTGGGGAGAAGAGATGAGGCAGCAGGAGGGGGCTGATAATCCTAGAAAAGCAGGACCGGAAGGAGCCTCAAGAGATCATCTAGTGACACCCCCCTCTGCCCCCTCCCCCCCCAGAGGACCAAGAAACCACCACTTGTGCGGAGTCTGCAGTCAGAGAACCCCCACCATCTTTGCCCAATGGTTGGAATTGAGCCTCCTCCCCACACGCAGCTGCAGCCCCACTCCCCTCTCAGGTGGGCCCCGCAGCACCCACCACGTCACAGCACAGTGGGCGGACAGGGTGTTCAGGGTTATGAGATGAGAGTGGCAGAGGAGCCAGGACACACCTGAGGCTTGGAAGAGGAGCCTGAGCACAGGCTAGGACCCTGTGCTCCCTACAGCTCAGCCACAACTGCGGGGAGGAAGGGACACAGGGAGGCTCCTCTCAAGCACGGAGATCCTGCCCTCTCCCCCATGGGGGCAGACAGGAGAACGTGACTAACAATGCAAGGGTCAGGGTCTCTGCTCCTTGCCAAGGAGGAGAAGATTGATAGGGAAGCCAGCTGAGGGTGGCTGGGAAGTGGCAGTAGAATGGGGACCCCAGAACCATATCTCCCCTCCAGAGAATGGCCTGTGCGATCAGAGGTCAGCAGGGGGGGTGACTGGAGATGCCAGAAGGGGGAAATGGACTGAGCTTGGAAACAGCTGGAAAGCCTATGAAGTTGGATGCAGCACTCTGCATCAGAAGGAGACCATGGAGTCCAGCCTCAGCAGGCCCCCCCCCAGATCACGGGGTGGTGCCACTGACAGTGCCACAGACAGACAGAGAGAGAGAGGGGAAGGGGCAAACACGTTCAGGGTCACTGTTTGCCTTGAGGTTCCTGGGAGTGGAAGCAAAGCAGGAGCCTGAGTTAAGGAGAACAATGGTCCAGAAGGAGCCAGGTCAAGGAGGAGGGAGTCCACACGCTTCAGGGGGTTTCCTGGAGTAAAGGCCAAAGGAGATGGCAGATGGGGACAGAGAGATTCGGAAGCAAGTCCCAGGAGCTGCTGGACAAGGAGATGATCCAGGTCAAAGCAAGCAATAGGGCACCCCAGGGACAGAGAGCCCAGACCCTGGGGCAGGTGTCTCCAGGAACAAAGGATGAAGTATTAGCAAGCCCAGAAGCAGACCAGACTTGAGACTCCAGCTGCTCCAGCCCAGGGAGATCAATTGCACCAAAAGCTCAGCTGGGAGTAATGCTGGTGTGATAAGATAAAAGGCTCTGGCCACCCAGGAAGTGCAGTCCCTGTGCTAGGGGAGCAGGGAGACTCCTGCTGTGCAAAGGGCACTCGTGCCTGTGGGTAACCCTCTGTGCGGAGATGGGGCATCTCTGCAACACTCCCCCAGGGGAAAGCAGCTGATAGGTGATCCACATGCGGCTGCAGACAGCTCAAGCTGGTCAGTGCTGCGGCTGGCGAGCCACATACCTTGGGAGCCTTTTGGCACCTCCATGCACTGAAGAGGGAGCAGCATCATTCCTCCCTGAGCTAGTGCACCCGCTCCAGGAGTGAGAAGGGAGCTTAGTCTCTATGGTTCAATCATCCTTTTCTTTTCTGCAGAGGCTGCCAGACAAGCCACCCCAAGAGTGACAGCTGCGAGGATGGATTTCTTGTCATGTGGACACCTGTCAGCTGAGACCCTCAACTGGTTGCAGATAGAGGCTCCTGAAGCTATTTGAGAGCAGCACTTCTGTCACTACCAGCTTGAGCTAGAGTCAAGACTCTGACCCCCCTGAAGCAGCCAGCTCCTCTTCCTGCCATGCAGCGAGTATTCCAGGGAACCCCACCAGACCCTCTGAGATCAGAAGCAGAAGAGACACAGAACAGGGATCCACCGGAGCCTCGGAAATCCTCATCAGAAAACCCCACGCTCACTACCTCCCCCATTACCATCCGTGCAACAGCACTGCAAAATGTACTCTGACCACACACCACCTGGCCACGCCAGGCTGAGAGCAGAGGGCAGAACAGGCCCTGGCACAGCCTATGGACCAGGCCTGTCCTCCCCTAGACCCTCCTGCGCAACGTGGGTTACAATGTAGCTCCAATCACACTTTGCCAGCCTCAGCGTGGTGGCTGATTCACACTCTACTTGGAGGCCAGTGTGAGGAGCTGGCTCTAGACTTTTCATCCACCGAATTATGTCCAGGCCTGCAGGGGTTGTGGCTCACTGAATACTTCTGGGGCCCAGTGCCCGATGGTGCTGGTGCCCACAGTGCCAGGAGAAGTCACTGGGAGCTATGGATGCTCAGCACCTTTGAATGCCACGTCAGGAATGTGCATGCACACGGGTTCCAGCAGGATCTAGAGCTGGGCGTTGCCTCAGAACCTGCTCCATCAGGATCTGGATTTTTCCAGCCTGCCGGGGCCAGCTACAGCTTCCATCTAGCAAAGATGCAACGCGCAATCTACCCAGCAGCCTAGTCACACGACCCAGGCGAGCCCCAGGGCACAACCACCCTGCCCCCCATTGTCCACACGCTGCACAGCAGCAGAGGGGCAACCTGTCCAGCCCCGGACTGGCAGCCTCCCCCGCCAAGCCGGCACCCCACCGGGCTGAAGCTTCCCGGCTCCTGCGCCCCCGGCCGCTGGGCTCCCTGCCTCCCCCGCTGAACCCGGGAGCGGAGCTGGGCTGAGCGCGCAGTGCGGCCCCGCTCGGTGTGTCCGGAGCCCGCGAGCACTGACCTGAGCGACTCAAAGGCGCAACGGCCGGTCCTGCGATCCCGCCCGGGGGCGGCCCCCCCGGAGCCCCATCTCCGGAACCAGCTCTCGGCACAAACAAAGGGCCAGGCCAGCTGCCGCTCCCTGCACCCTGGCGCTACGGCTGGGAGGGGAGCCAGCGCCGGCCTGGAGCGCCCCGCGCAGCCGCCGGCCTCCCGCGCCGGGGCATCGGAGGAGATCGAGACAAAGGAGCCGCCGCCCCGCCCGGCCCCGGACCCCGCGGTCAGCTGTGCCCGGCCTGCGGCAGGAGGAGACGAGCGCGCCCGCCCGGCTGTGCGCTCGTCGTCTCGCTGCGCTCGCTCTGCTTCGCGCGATGGCGCCCACGCCCCCCTGCCGTCTCCGGCTCCTGCCCCAGGCCGTCAGGTCAGCAGCGCAACCGGCCGCATTCCCCTGGCGGCCCAGGCCCGCGCCCTGGTCCCGCTAGTCGCTCCGACGCTGGGCAAGGCGGTCGCGGGCGGCGCAGACAATGCGAGTGCGCGCAGCCTGCGCGGGGGGAGCGGGCAGGGCGCGTCGGCCTCTTTGTAAGGCCGCCCGAGCCACGCATGCGAGCGCTGCCATTGGCCGCCCGGGCCCGGGCCCGCCTCCAGTCCCTGCGCGGCGAGGGGCGGGCGGCAGCTGGGGCTGCTGGGGAAAGGCCCAGCTGGCCCCAGCGGGAGGGAAGCGGCTCCGCGCAGTCAGGCCCCGCCTAGGAGCAGGGCAGGGGCCCAGGGCGTGCGGGCGGCGAGTAACACCGCCCCCGCGCTGCACGGAGCGCGCCCCTTCCCCGGGCCCTGCGCGCTGAGAGCCCCGGAAGGAGGGTGCACACAGACGGCAGCCCGGGGTCCTGCCCGAGCTCTGTGGCCACGAAGGGCTCCCGTGGGTGTGGGAGGCCGGGCATGGGAGAAAAAGGCAGCGGCTGGGGGGGCATGGAAGTGGCTTGTGCCCAGACAGCACCGTGCAGATAGGCTGCCATAGATGGGGGGGGCTGGTACGTCTCCCTGGCAGTTTAGCGAGGCTGGGGAGGAGAGGCACAATTTGATGCTATTTGTGAAGTTGTGAGGACAATAATGCCTGTCTCTGTAATTGTCACTCCATGCATCTGAAGAAGTGGGTGTTTTACCCAGGAAAGCTTATGGCCAAACAAATCTGTTAGTCTTGAAGGTGCCATCAGACCCCTTGTTGTTGTGAGGATGGGGAACTGCTAAAAGAATTGTCAACTGTATTACTATTTATTTTGTTTAAAATTGTATTATAGCTTGTAAACATTAATAAACTATCATAATACACACACTAGCCAGACCCCCACATGTGCTCTCTTCACAAACATGCACACCATAACACTCCCCACGCTATGCACAGACACTTCCATGCACCATTCTCAAACACGTTGCACGCACCCTAGACGTCAAATCAGGCACTTGCACTGACAGCAGGTACATACTTAACAATTCCATTATACCCCATCCTGTGTGCGTGTCATGTTGTGAGGTACAAGTCTGATGGCCTGAGCACAAAGCTGGGAGCCCAGGGACCCCGATTTCTCAACCCAGCCCTAACACTGGTTCCTTGTAGAAGAGCAAAGCCCTCTACTGCTCCATGCCTCAGTTTCCTCACCTGTAAAAGCAAATGTTTGCAGAGTCCTCTGGACATGTAAAACACTTCGTAAATATACCGAGTGAGGATATTTTTGTATTATAAATGTAAAGGAGCCCTGTCCTTGCAATCCTGCCTTTCTATTCGTTCCTGCACCAACCTGACTGCTAGGAAACAACCCATTCTGGCAAGTGGACACTGTCTCTTTGAGAACATGCAGTTAAACTGCAGTTTCCTACGTAAAGAAGTGGTTCTTTTAGATGAACAATAATGACCTCTGGGTCAGGCATTACCTGGTTAAAAGGCCTCTGCTATTCCTGTTCACTGCACTATTTGGATTGTATAAAGCAAACTTTAACACAAACAGAAATAAGTTTCCATGGCTTAAAAACAATAAATATTAAGTCCAGTGGAAACAATGTTTTTTAAACTTCCCCTGCAGAGTTTTCAGCCCAAAGGCTGCAGAGCTGAGAACCTCAAAGTGAAACTGAGACAAAACCAAAGGGCAACGCCGGATGCTATGGTTTGTTATTGCCTACGCAGTGACACTGAAATAGGGACAAATCACAGATTTTTCAAGCACTTTCCCTTTTAAAGGCTTCATGTGGTTTTTAGCAATACACCCAAAGAAACAGCTTTTTGCAGTATAGAATCATAGACTCAGAAGCTCAGGGCTGGAAGGCACCTCAGGAGGTATCTAATCCAACCCCCTGCTCAAAGCAGGACCAACACCCACTAAATCATCCCAGCCAGGGCTTTGTCAAGCCTGACCTTAAAAACCTCTAAGGAAGGGGATTCCACCAGCTCCCTAGGGAACCTATTCCAGTGCTTCACCGCCCTCCTAGTGAAATAGTGTTTCCTAATATCCAACCTAAACCTCCCCCACTGCAACTTGAGACCATTGCTCCTTGTTCTGTCATCGGGTACCACTGAGAACAGTCTAGCTCCATCCTCTATGGAAACCCCCCTTCAGGTAGTTGAAGGCAGCTATCAAATCCCGCCTCACTTTTCTCTTCTGCAGACTAAACAATCCCAGTTCCCTCAGCCTCTCCTTGTAAGTCATGTGCCCCAGCCCCCATATAATTTTTGTTGCCCTCCGCTGGACTCTTTCCAATTTGTCCACATCCTTCTTGTAGTGTGGGGCCCCAAACTGGACCCAGTACTCTAGATGAGGCCTCACCAATGTCGAATAGAGGGGAAGATCACATCCCTCGATCTGCTGGCAATGCCCCTACTTTTACAGCCCAAAATGCTGTTAGCCTTCTTGGCAACAAGAGCACACTGTTGACT
Organism: Chelonoidis abingdonii; assembly: GCF_003597395.2. Taxonomy (NCBI): domain Eukaryota; kingdom Metazoa; phylum Chordata; order Testudines; family Testudinidae; genus Chelonoidis; species Chelonoidis abingdonii. The sequence continues at coordinate 22,432,381 of NC_133791.1, forward strand.
CATATCCAGCTTCTCATCCACTGTAACCCCTAGGTCGTTTTGTGCAGAACTGCTGCCTAGCCATTCGGTCCCTAGTCTGTAACAGTGAATGGGATTCTTCCATCCTGAGTGCAGGACTCTGCACTGTCCCTGTTGAACATCATCAGGTTTCTTTTGGCCCAATCCTCTAATTTGTTTAGGTCCCTCTGTATCCTATCTACCACCCTCCCAGTTCAGTGTCATCTGCAAACTTGCTGAGAGTTCAGTCCATGCCGTCTTCCAGATATTACTGAAGATATTGAACAAAACCGGCCCCAGGACTGACCCTTGGTCATTCCGCTTGAAACCGGCTGCCAATAGACATGGAGCTGTTGATCACTACCCATTGACCAGACAATCTAGCCAGCTTTCTATCCACCTTATGGTCCATTCACCCAGCCCATACTTCTTTAACTTGCCAGCAAGAATACTGTGGGAGACCATATCAAAAGCTTTGCTAAAGTCAAGGAACACAGGGTGTCAGCGATACCATGAAATGCACCAGGGATTTAGCTACTGATCTTGGTTTTATGTGGAGGGTGCCCAGAGACTATGGTGATGAGCAGCTGGAGAACATCTTAAGGGCTGGTCTACACTTAAAAGTTTTATCAGCATATTTATGCCATTACAAGCCCTAGTGAGACAGTATGTTGGTACAGAAGTGACTATCCCAGCAGAGTTGATGCCAGGTCCCCAATATACTGGTGTAAGCACTTTTATACAGACAGAACACACCTACACTAAGCAGGTTTAACTAAATACCCAGATACACTAGCAAAAGTTTTCAGTAGTATAGGCAAGGGGCTGGATTAAATTAGACAGATACGGTCTGTCTGAGCTGTACTTGGTGAAGGCCCTGAGGTGGTAGGCAAGTAAGCATAGCTTGACCCAACCTTGGTGACTCCCCGGCCCCCTAGGTAAATCAGAACAGCTCGCAGATGACTCTGATTGATGCCCAGCTGCCCCCTGGCCTCAAAGGGCCATTCCAGCAGCCAGGAGTAGCCGGAGTATACAGGCAGTTTGCCCACACCCCCTTGGCCACAGCTGGTCTCTCATTTATGCCAGGGGGAAAATGGGGGTGGCACAGTTCCATCAGAGAGGTGCATGAATTTCAGTGAAGGGCCTGATTCTGAGTTCACGTACACCGGTGTAAATCACGACTAACGCCCATGAGGTCTATGGAATTACACTGGCATAAGGGAACTGGATCAGGCTCTTGTGTATCCTGTGCCTTTGGGTCCTTCAGGACAGGAAGCACTACACAGTGTGAGGAATTAATTCTTTATGCTGGAACTACTGGTGGGAAGACATGGAATACACGAGGATAGTGTCTACCCAGGAATCATGGGCCACATTCTGTCCCACTCCAGCAATGCAGAACAGCCTGGAAGCTCAATTCCCAGCTGGTAACTGCCAATATCACACCTCGCTTTTGGATACCACATTTGCGTCTCTCCCAGCATCCCTCCCATTCTCCATGACTTCTGTGAAAAACAGCTTCTTTAGCTGGTACCTCGAGGAGATCTAGACAGGCAGAATATAGCCACCCAGGCTGGAGTGGGGCCCAGACTCTCTCTGTTGCAAAGGGAGTCAGATGACCTTAAATGGCCATGACAGGTTATAATAGGCTAATGTATCACATTCTCCTGTCCTTTCTGCTCCCGCCTGCAGAAGGACAACATGGAGCTGCAGGAGCTCTCTGCCTCTCTCTCACATCCATGCCAACCCATTTCCAAACCACGCTGGACTGCTGTGTCCATACCAGGCTCCTAAGAGAAGGGCACGTTCCAGTGTTTTAGGCTCCCACTTGTCCCTTAAGAGCATCAGTTTGTGACAGGAAAAATCCTCTGGATTCTCTGGGCTTCCATCTGTTGCTCCCAGCTCCTTTATACTGTTTTGGAGGCAAAAGGGGGCCTGAAGGTGCCCCAGGGAAACCCTCCTGCATAGCTCCTCCCTCCCTCCAGCAGAATGGAATGTCCATCAGGACTCTAGCCCAACTCCTTTCCCAGTCTGTGCTGTTAGGGAGCTGTGCAGGCATGGAGGGGTGCACCCGGAGTGCTCCAACCATTCTCTGCTGCCTGTGGCCAACACTGGGCTGTGGGAAAGGAAAATAAGTCAGAGCAGCCCCAAGGCTGCTCTAAATTACACCAGGGGCCGGGCACGGCCAGGAGTTTGAGAAGCAGGAACATGCTGCTGCCTGAGAAGAGGAATGGGGCACCAGGACATTCCCCCTAAGCACTAGTGGTGGTCCCTCCTGGGCCAGGCTGGGGCACACTGGGAGGCTGAAGAGACAGGACTGCAAGCCCTGCTCTCCTCAGGTCCATCTGAGCCTGACCTGCCCCCACTGGCTTTAACTGCATGCTGCATCCCCCTCCAGGCCAGACAGGCCCCCGAGCAAACTGAGTCAGGCAGAAGGGAGCTAGGGCTGGTGTGTGGGGGAGGGAGCCTGTAAGGGTGCACAGCTGTGTGGTCTGAGGCTCGCTCTCACCTGGTCTTCGCTACCCAGGCCCAGCTGAAGCAAGCTCTCTTGCCTGCCCAGATGCCATGGCCTGAGCCTCGTGCCACGATTTATATCAGTGCACAATGGGGGTGGAAGGTCACCAACCTAACTGGGCAATGTCTCCCCCCAACTTTGCATCGGTGTAAGGGACAGGCCACGCTGCAGGGCCGCAGGGAAACACTGGAATTCTCCTCCATCGCAGATCCCCTCCCAGGGGGCACTCTGTCCAGGCTGTGCCAGGTTTGCCTGGCATGATTCCTGCTGTGATCATGCCTGCACACTGCCCCCAATACACTTGCATCCCACATGCACAATCCCCCATGCCCACTACAGCGGGCAAAGAATGGGAGATGGAGTCACTGGGGTGGTTATGTTCCAACATGGGAAAATGACGTGGAAAACATTAGTTTGTGGAATACATGATCAAACCACCTCCACACACAAGAGCTCTGCACACCCTAACACACAGTGCATAGCCCCACAACACCCCCCACCCCTCCAAGACATACTCCTGCACAATCCAACATACTGCCAGCACATGACACTACAACCCAATACATGACCCCCCCCCCCCCCGACACACATGCTCACGGTACATCCCACACAGGCCCCTCCCCAGGAGCACTGGCAGCTCCGAAGCCCCCTCCCCTTTCCCCACGTCTCCCGAGGGGAGCAGGAAAACTGCTGTGCCAGAGGAGGCTCTGGGGATGGATTCAGCCCAGTGACCCTGACAGACGGGTCCATTCCATGCTGTGGCTTTTCCAGTCCAGAATATCCCAGGGCCTTGGCGTCTCAGAGGAGCCTGGCTCCACTTAGCGGGCAGATGGCGTTAATGAGGCTGACCCCATGCTGACTATGCCCCTGGCACTTTGCTTTCAGGGGCTGACTGTCCGGGGGAACATGACGTTTCCACCCCCAGCTCGTCTGCTGACTGGCTGCAAGTCAGATTGTTCAAGGCAAGCCAAGGCTGGGGATGATCAGACATTGGAATAACAAGAATGTCTTGGTGTGAGGAGAGGAGCCCTCCTGCCCCCGGCATGTGGCAGCCCCCCACTGACGGGGGTGGTCAGGCAGCTGTGGTTCTGGCTAGTGATACTAGACTGGACGGCTCCTCTGGCCATTTCCTGCCCTGTGTTGTTTACATCCCCTGACCTCACTGCAGCACAGAGGGTGGCTGAAGTCTCCTGCCACATACCTGCCATTTGTGCTGTCACCGCCCACGGGCCACCCGGTTAGTTCCCCCTGGCTCCTGTGCCCTGGCACAGTGCTGCGAGGGCTGGGCTGGGAATGCGGAATCTGAACCCCAACCTGTTTGCCCTGGAATTCAAACAAAATAACATCCTGGAAAGACTCTGGCTTTATAAAACCAGCCAGATCGAATGCGGGGCCTAACAAGCGCGGCAGCACCCTGCAGTGATGTGCCCTGGCCATGTCTCTGCCCAGGCTTCCTGCCCTATGGAGAGATGCTCCATGCCAAGCCGTGCCCAGCTCAGGGTTGGGAGCAGGGATTGATCACAGCTCACAGCCACCAGCTCACAGCCAGGACGCAGGAAGCCTGGGGTTGAGCTGGGCCTAGGACAGGTTCCCCAGGCTGGCCCCATCCCAGCCAGCAGTCCTAAAACAGCCCAAGGCTGGAAACCAGGGGAACTTTCTCAGGGGGTTCAGAGCAGCAGTGCTCAGTGCGGTGGAGAAGGCTATAGCTTGACGAGATGTGGCAACAGCACCTTGCTCCCATCTCTTGTGTTGGGAAACATGCTGCTGGAATCCACCCTCCGAGGCACTTCCACAGCACCCACCAGCATGGGACCTGTGCTGCAGGATGGCCATGGCTCCCCAGAGATGGGAGCAGCCAGCTCTCAGGTGCACCTGCACCAGTGCAGCTCCCCTGTAAAGGCAGGATCAGCATCACCAGTCAGGGAACCTGCTGCACCCTTGGCATTGCCTGGGGATGGGGCTGATGCCACCACCCATGTTGGCCTGCTACATTGCCCACATTACTGCCCAGGCAGGCCAGCCACAGCATTGGGATTCCCATGTGAGTGCCCCCCACACCGCTGATGTCACTGCCCAGGGACACGCCATGCTGCTGGCATCACCACACAGGCGAGTCCCTGCATGACTGAGTCCCTGACTGGGGAGCCGGCCGCACCACCACCCATTAGTGCTACTCACTCTAGGACGCCCAGAGCCATGGTGCTGTCTTCTAGGTAGGCAGGCACTGACTGCAGATGGTGTTTGTAGGGCGGCAGAAGGAGTAACCCCTCATCTAAGAACCCGCTTTGCACCAAAGCACCACTGCTCGGGAGCCAGCCCGAAGGACCCACCCACTGCCAGGTCTGATGCCCTAGAGCCTGGGAACTGTGTTGACATCTGCCCCTATCTGCCCCACACACACCGTGAGAGCCTTCTCCTCTGCAGCTCCTGCCAATGGCAGCAGCCTCCGGTACCTGTTCACCTCATCCTCCCTGCACCTCTTACCCCCTGTGCTGGCACTGCTCTCTCCACCTGGAGCTCAGCCGGGGAGCTGCTCCCCAGCGTGAGTCAGAGCAGGTGGGCAGCTTATGGACACGGTGCAGTGCAGATCCCGGTGATGGCACGCTCGTCTGTTGGGCTGGGCAAGGGAGACCCACTTGCAGGATCTTTGCAACCAGGGCATTCTGCCCTGTTCTACTTCTCTGATGGGCCCTGTGCGCTGCTGGTCTGCATGTGGGGATCCAATGGGGGAGTGAGGCTGCAAAGCCCCTTGGGGTGTGGGTTATTTCCAAGGTGCCACCCAGAATACACTCAGGAACTTCCCCCCATGCCCCAGCTTCACCCTGAACACTCCCCAGCAATCCAGCTTTGCCTCATTCCCTAAGCAGGGCCCTGCCCGTTCCCTTTGTCTGAGCCAGGACACAAGACATCTCAGAGCAGGGGGTGGGCAAGGCAGCCGCTCCTGGTAACACCCCACTACACAGCCAAGGCTCCTTACCATGAGTTGGGGGCCTGCTGCCCTCAGAGACCTCTGGGTCCAGGGGCGCAGCTGGGGGCATCAGGGCAGCCTGTGGCGGCTGCGACTGCTGAGCTGGCAGGCTTTCCGGGTTCTTATCAGCAGGAAGGACGTCTTTCCTGGCATTCTCCTGGATGCTGAGCTGAGGCTGTCAGGGAGGCAGGCAAGAAGGAGAGTGTAACAGCCACCAGCGCCTGGAGTGATCCCAGGGCTCCCCCCCCCCACAGGGAACGTGCTGCCCAGCATGAAACATGAGCGCCTCTGGGGCAGAATGTGGTGGCTGTTTAACAGCACACAGAAAGAGTTGAGTCCAGGAAGTGAAGAAGACTCCTGTATCCAGCTGAGGGGGCCACTGTTAACAATCAAACATTTACAGTAAGATACCTACATTCCCTCCTCCAAGTCACAACCAAACCGAAACCCGGGACCGAATCTCCCAGTGTCCCCCAGTGGCTGGCACTGCATTCCCCAGCCATGCCACACTCACCGTCCCGATGGCTGGCTGGAGCTGCAGGATCACGGCTGAGGCATGCTGGAACTTGCGCTGCGTGGCATGGTTCAGGCACCCGGGGTGTCTGTTCTGAGGCCCGCCCTCAGGTGCTGGCTGGGCCGGGCCCACTGCTTGGAGCCCAGGGGAGTGCAGAGTGGGCTGGTATGGCTGGTTAGCACTAGGTTTGTGTTGACTGGAAGCTTGGCACTGTGGTGGGTGGGACAAGAGGGCTGGGCCCTGTGGGGTGGGGTGGCTCTGGCCCTGCACCTGCGGGCTGGGCTGTACCGCCAGGCTGGGCGTGGGCAGCGGCTGCAGCTGGGGCGAGGTGTTGGCACCGCCCTGGATGAGCTGAGGTTGAGGCCTGGGCTGGAGTTGCTGCTGCTGGATCACAAACTGGTGCTGGATCTGCTTCTGCTGCTGAATGAGTTGGTGGGGCTGCAGCTGGGCGTATGCTGGAGGGGGAAGCAAAGCACAGAGCCGTTCGTCACGAGGCCTTTGCCCTCCCAGCTGCACAGCCCCTGCTCACCCACGCGGACCATTAGCCTCTTTGTTCCAGAGACACCTGGGCTGGCCATGCCCACCATCCCCCTCCCGCTGCACTGGGGGCATGGCCACCCTGTCCTCTGAGGTGCCCAGGCATGAGCTGCCTCGCCGCTTCTGTTCCCCTCCCCCCATGCACAGCCAGGACCAGACTCCCCTGGGGGAGAGGCATGAGGCGCTGGACCGTGACTCTGGCGGCTTTATTGTGTCTGCCTAAGTGGTGCGCCCCTCCCTTGCTCCCCCAGGCACATTAGCAAGGGACAGGAGAGCAGGGAACGGGAATAGGGGGAGAGCACAGGCACCCTGAGCCCCCTCTGACTCCGTGTCACCCATGGGGACAGAGGCCATTCACTTGAATTCTCGCTGCTGCCACCAGGGCCCTTCCCTCCGGCCCCCAGGCTCTTCAGGCTGGTTGTTTCAAGCCCAGCTGGTCAGAAAGGAAAGCTTTGGGATGTGACCCGCTGCAGGATGCGTGCCTGAGCCTGCAGGCTGGAACACAAGGAACAGGAACAGGTCCACTCAGTGGACGTTCACTCTAGTGCTTACAACCACAAAACATTTCAAAATATGTCGGCATCCTGGGATTGTGGGCGGAGCTTGGGTTTTGGGGTGAAGTTTCAGTAGAGCACAATTCCCCATCCTGCCTAAAATCTCTCTGCATGTCATAAGCATAGGTCTCTGTGGGGTAGGGATAAGTGCTGTGTGTTGGTGAGGCCCTGCCCCATTCCTGGCAGGGAGGAAGCACTCAGAAAGCAACAAGGTAAAACGGTGCCTTTTCCCTCTCATCTCAGCTCCACGATGGGCTAGCTTGCCCAGCCCTACAGGGCATGGTGCAGATGGCTGGAGCCATTCTGCCTTCTGCACCATCACCTGGGCTGCTGGGTCAGGTACCGACCCGAGTCCATCCCCAGTGAGGTACAGATGCAGGATAGATTGAGATGGAATTGAAGACTCCAGGCGGAGCCAGTCATGCTGGGCAGCTAGAACCATTCCCCAGGGACTTGGGAACGGAGCCCACTGGAACTGGAGCCATGCAGGGGGAAAACAGCAGATTGCACTGGGTATTTGTATGGCTACTTGGCCAAATGTAACAGCTGTCAGGAGAGCAGGGCATTTAACATAGGTCTGTGAATGGGGTGCTAACCTCAACTCTATCCTTGAATGGGTCAATGTGGTGGTCTGTGCCTCAGTTTCCCTGACTGCAATGTGGAATGCAGTCCCCACCCACCAGGGCTAGGGAATCTCAGGGTGCTTAGAACAGGGCTGAGGGATTGTCTATGTGCCAGGAACCCACTGTCCAGCCTTCCTCTCTCAAGGGCATTCCCTAGGCACCTGGGCATCTAAGCGGAGGACCTAGAGCTGAAGTGGAGGAAGAATCTCATGCACTACTACAGACTAGAGACTGAGCGGCTAGGCAGCAGTTCTGCAGAAAAGGACCTAGGGGTTACAGTGAATGTGAAGCTGGATATGAGTCAACAGCTGTTAACAGAGTGTGGGGGAGTCCCGGCCCTGCAACCCCCACTTCCTGTGATTCACCGTGACTCTCAGCCAGCCAGTAAAACAGAAGGTTTATTAGACAATAGGAACACAGTCCCAAGCAGGGCTTGTAGGTACAATCAGGCCCCTTAGCCAGGTCCCTCGGGGGGGCAAGGATCTTAGAGCCCAGACTTGGGGTTCCCTGCCTCTTCCCAGCCAGCCCAAACCTGAAACTAAAAACCTCTCCAGCCAGCTCTCTGCCTTTGTCCAGCTTCCCGGGCAAAGGGGTTGACTCCCTCCACCCCCATTCCTGGCTCAGATTACAGGCTGAGGTCCTGTCCCTCACCTAAAGTCATCCCCTGCTCTCCCATCCCCCATGCAGACAGTCCCTACTGCGTCACATCCCCCACTAAGGAAGCAGGACCCGCCGCTGTACACGCAGTCTCTCTGTTGCACATCTGGGGTTTATTTTTGTTACTTTACTTTTAGTCTCCCTAACAAGCTGTTAATGAGCTGCCAATTACTTATGTATATCAGGAGTTCAAGTGACTGCCAAGTCAAACCCTTGTGAGGAATGAGAAGCACCAGAACTTAATCCCAACAGGACAGAGGCCTGGCTTCTGGCACCAGGTTAGTGCTGTAGCACATCACAGAGAGAAGGGAGTGCTGCAGGGGAAGCAAAGGGAGAATGGGGGGTCCCTACATTTTATTATATAATAATGATTTTCATATTTACAGAAGCCTAGCATTCAAGAGCCACCCTACAATAACAAAACTGCATGTACGCCACACTGCTCATGAGCAACCCTACAATAACACAGCAGTGGGCGCACAACACAATGGAAAGGCAGCGTGTTTCAGTCCCATGCATTATTTTGCACATAAGCAGTGGTGAGACACGATCTGAGGAATGTCAGGAGCTGGCTCTCTCCTGGAGCTGAGTTCCCTGGGGCGCAGCAGAGGTTACATTTCCAAATGACTGACAGCAGCAGGGCCAGGATTAACTTCACTGGTGGCGGGGAGGAGAGGGGAATGCCAGCACAGCCAGGGGTATCTCTCAGCAAAGGGGAACCATTCAGAAGTCATACCCTGAGGGTTACAGGGTGGCCCAGCTAGGGAGAAAAACTCCCCCTGGTGATTTCTCCTGCATGAGGATATACTGGGTGACTGAGTCCCTTCCCCCACTGGTCATATCCCCCCTCTCTCTTCACACATCTTCATTCACATTCCCCCTCTCCCTGCCCAGCTCCCATAGATTCATAGACTCTAGGACTGGAAGGGACCTCGAGAGGTCATCAAGTCCAGTCCCCTGCCCTCATGGCAGGACCAAATACTGTCTAGACCANATGGTCTCAAGTTGCAGTGGGGGAGGTCTAGGTTGGATATTAAGAAAAACTTTTTCACTAGGAGGGCGGTGAAGCACTGGAATGGGTTCCCTAGGGCAGTGGTGGAATCCCCTTCCTTAGAGGTTTTTAAGGTCAGGCTTGACAAAGCCCTGGCTGGGATGATTTAGTTGGGGTTAGTCCTGCTTTGAGCAGGGGGTTGGACTAGATACCTCCTGAGGTCCCTTCCAACCCTAATATTTATGATTCTATGGTTTTACGCACAGGAAGGGACAGCTGGCCAGGTGGGTGACACCTGGAGACTGGTTGTTTACAGGGGGCTGAGGGGCCACTAGGGGCCCAGTGCTGGGAAAGCTCTGGCATGGGGTTATTCTCAGCCAGCCCACCCTCCCTGGCAGTGAGACCCACTCCCAAACTAACCTCTTGGAATGGGTCTGTGGGGTTGGGGGGGGGGGGTTGGAGCTAGAGATGTGGCCAGAACTGGAACCGGAGACCCAAACGCCACGGACGTTGTGCGTTTCGAATCCATGGGCCCCACATCTGAGCATGGGATGGAGCTTTGCAAACCCCAGTTCAGCCCATCCCCATGGCTGGAGGGCCCAAAGAAGGAACCGAGGCTGAGCTTACACATCCTCAGCAGCGTAGCGGTTAAAGCAGCTGCCTCTGGCCAGGCTGGGGCTTGCCCTCATTTCAGGGTAGATCCTGCTGCTCTGGCCTTTCCCCTCCGGCTGCAAGCTGCTCGCCTGCCCCCCTGCCCACTGCACAATTATCCAGCAGCCAGGAACTAAGTCTGCGCTGCTGCAGCAGACAGTTCTCTCAGAGCTGGAGCTCCAGGCACCAACACTTAGCCGGGGCCATTCCATGCCTCGGCCTGGCAGGGGGATGCAAGGGGCTACACTGCAGCCACGGCAGCTCTGGGGAGCCCTTCAGGCCTGAGTTGGGGGACGGGGTTGGGGGAAGAAGGGGCAGGAGATTTTGGATTTGGTGTAGCAGTGGGGCAAGGCAGGGCAGAGGCCTACATCCAGTCCTCACACAACAGCCTGGGAGTTGAACCAGAGGCCACGTTGAACCTGCAGACAAGTCCCTCAGCCCTCCCCAGCGGGCTCAGCTGCTCCCCCTCCTGCCTCCCCCCCAGCTGGGGAAGCCCCAGAGCACGTGAGATTGGCTTAGAGCCTGGCAGAGAACCCAGATCCACTCCCCTGCCACATGCTCTGACCCGAGCAGCTAAGTGAGAGGGATGCCCCCACACTATTGTAGGGCAGTCACCCCTCCCAGCCGTCATGCAGGCCCCAGAGGACCCCGCGGTTTGCTACATTTTGTGCCATCACTGACAGATCACGTGCTCGCACTAGCCAAGCTGGTTTTAAAGGTGTCTCTCCACTTTGAGAATTAGACAAACCAGTCCAGCAACCTACAACAGCTGGAGGTGTGGGCCCAGCGAGGGGTTCCTGTCTGGGCACCATGTGGGGTGCAGGGATCAGGGGGCAGGGTCCCTGTCTGTACACCACGTGGGGTGCAGGGATTGGGGGACAGCGTCCCTGTCTGGACACTATGTGGGGTGCAGGGATCGGGGGACAGGGCCCCTGCCTGGAGGGTTATTTCATTGGCTGAACTGGTCTAAGCTGGACCAGCCAAAGCACTCCTTGGCTGGCTAAGCTGCGGCTCAGTGAGGAGGGTTTGCCGGCAAAGCTAACCAGCACAACATCGCTGGTGTGGACCTGGCCAAAGTCCTTCCTGGGCCTGGATCAGGGGGAGCTGCAGTGCCAGGGACTCAAACTCAACCCCTTCTTCCTTCACCAGGCTAGATACCCAGGAAGGCCTCAGTGCCTCCTGCTGCTCCCAGTGCCCCAGGGCCCAGCCCCAGGCAGGCAGGGGTTAGGACTGGGTGGCTTAGGCCCTTTAGCTCTGCTCCCCTGGCAGTCAGCTTTTTAAATGCAGATTTGGCCTTTCCGCTTGAAATGCCTACAAAAAAGAGGAGTTGCCATGGCAACCCCAGCGCAGGAGGGGGGATGGTGGTGTTTCCAAAGCTGCCAGGTCAGCGATCAGGGCAGGCGGGGTCAGGTCTTGTCGGCCAAGCACAGATGGGGACAAAGTGGGGCCAGTGCCAGGGAGCTAAACCAGCCGCTATTTACCAGTGCGAGCAAGAGAGCTGGGGAGACCCTGGGTAGCTCCAGAACTCAGCACCCCCACCCCAGCCACACCTCGAGGGCTCTAGGGCTCGAGCTTCAGAACTCCATAGACCAGGGCACGGGGCGCACTGCACACAGCCCCCCACCCTCAGGCCGGACCAAGCCCCCATTCAGAGATCAGTACCCCCAGTCCGCTGGGCCCTGATACTTTGTTAAAGACACTTTCACCCCCCACTGTGGGTGGGGCCACACTGCACTCTCCGCTGCTGGGCAGCGCCCAGGGCTTTCTCACACTGGTTAGAGTGGGTCTCACCTGACTGGGCCTCAGCCCCACAGGCTAGGTAACAACAGCGATGTAGCCAATCCACAAGCTCCTCCGACTTTCCCTGTGCTACACACAGCCAGTCCACACAACTTCCTGGCTACAGCTGGGGTGGAGTTCACAACCTTCAGCCCTAAAAAAGCCTCTGACACAAGCAATGCTGATCTGTTCCAACAGAGGGCAGTGACACACACACACACTTCATTAGAATATAATTAGCAGTTCCACAGCACTTCGCTCGTTTAGATCAAATATACGCCAAGCCCATTTTAGCCTGCAGCACTGTCTCACCATGTTTAAAGCTGCCCCATAATATCATGGGGTTAACATAAACGTAGTGGAGGTGCACCAGCCCAGAACCCAGACAGGTTTGAGCCATTTATTTTGCAGGATTCAGGCTCAGAGTGTTATTAGCCACAGCTCTTGCTCCTAACCAAAGGTATAGAAAGATGCCGTGCGGCCCAGGGGGCAGCCAGGTAATCAAGGGTCCTGGATTCTATGCCCCTCTTAGCTATGGATGAGGCCATTCATAAGACTGCATGGGACCACTGCAATCATCAGTCGGCCACAGGACTGCCCTGACTTCATGTCCATTTGAACTAGGGTGTAGCTTTTAGAAAAACATACAATCTCAATTTCCAGTGATGGAGAATCCACCACAACCTTGGGTAAGTTGTTCCACTGGTTAATTACCCTCCTTGTTAAAATCTGGCCTTATTTTCAATCTGAATTTGTCAGGCTGCAACCTTTAGCCACTGGATCATGTTAGACCTTTGTCTGCTGGATGGAAGAGAACTCTATTTTAAAACTTCAGTTCCCCAGGTAGGCACTATGGATTGTGATCTAGTCACCCGTTAGCCTTCTCCTGAACCAGTGAAATAGACTGCTCTTCTTGAGTCTGTAACTACACATATTTTCCAATCCTTTTGTCATTCTAGTGGCTCTTCTATGAACCTGCCCCAATTTTTCAGTTTCCCCATCTTTGTAACATGATTCAACGTTGTTAGTGCAAAGAATTAATGAGCGCAATAACAGTATCCCCTAACAATCACCCCAGCCAGGCCTCTCTGGCTGCAAGCAGCAAGGCCCATGGGTCTGGGAGACAGCATGCCACTTGCAAGCCAGCCAGATCCTCGCAGGCAGCTCCAAGCAATGAGGGATTCCTACAGGCAGCCAAGTGCCATCTGTTGCCAGGGAGCCCCTCTGCCCACTCTAGCTCAGCCCACCTGAGCACATCTGCTGCTTTTGGCAGTCTCAGCCCCAAATTGTGTTGCCCCCTTTAACATGTCTGCTTTGAGTCACACCCCCAAATGCAAGGCCCCTGCAGGGCTATCTGCTGGGACCGCTCGCTCAGGTTTGCAGTCATTGTCTGGAGGAGCTGCAGCCCAGCTGCCGCCGCAGCACGAGGCATCTTATTTATCTCCCGTGCGGCAGATGCTGAGGCCAACTCTCACTCGTCACCAGGGCCTGGATCCCATTGTCTCTGCTCTGGCTACTAGCCAAGGTCTGTGAAAGCCCATCTGGGCTGGGGCCAGAGAGAGACACAATCCCTCGGGCTCTGGAGAGGGGATGCCCCCCGGGGGGAAGAGCCAGAGGGGCCTCAGCTCCCCCAGCCCTATAAGAGCATAAGGGGGGCGGGGGTCAGAGGCACTCACACAGGGCTGGTTGCTGTCCCCCCCTCCCCCCACTTTGCCAGCTCTTTTCCTGCAGACTCTGTTATTTATTTATACCCCACAGCAAAGCTGCTGTTTCCACAGCAACCAACCACCACGTGGGAAGAATAGCAGCCAGAAGCCAATAATGGCAGGTGTGGGGGGAGGCAGGAGGAGGAGGGGGAGGGAGCCCTAGGGTGAGCACAGGGGCTAGCATGGGCAGAGAGTACAGGGTGAACGGGGTTGAGCGCCAGCGTAAGGCAAGTGCTGGGCGCCAGCCCACTACAAGCAGTAGCATGTCTGCCCTCATCTCCCCCTGCTGCCCCCTTAGGACAGCTGGGCCCCTCCCCACCCTCCGATTGCTCTGGGAGGGGGGTAATGAGGGATCCCCAAACAGAGCAGGAACTGGCACGAGGCAGAGCTGGCACCAGGCTGGCACTGGGCAGCTCTGGGCAAGGGTGGGGCTGGGGATCAAGCCCACAGCAGGGCACGAGGAGTCGTTCGCACTGGGGAGGCCCCAGAAAAAGGTGTCTCCAATGATGCAGCTGCTGGAGTCCGTGCGGAGTCTAGTTAAGGGCCCGATAGACCCAGGAGCTGGGCAGAGCTCAGATAGGCCATGTGGGCCTGTGGGTTAGAGCTCAGACAGGCCATGTGGGTTAGAGACACTCTTCAAAGTTCACTGCCCTGGCTGTGCCACCCCCATGGCTGGTAGGGGAAGACAGAACTGCCCTCTACACTGGGTTCTAGCCCAGGGACCCTACAATCAGCAGTTAATCAGCCTCAACCCAGGGACTGACAGTGGGGCCTGCCTGGAGGCTGAATCACTGAAAGGCCCAGCCCAGAATGCCCCACAGAGAGCACTTGAAGGACAAGAGGCCAGTGGGTAATGGCTTCTGGGCCCACGGCTAGCAGGGGAGAGGCCAGTGGGCACTGAGCAGCACAGGAAGAGAAGCCATGGTAGCTGGAGACATGGGTCAGTGACACTGAAAAGATGCAACCCCAGCCTGAAATGCAAAGAGAAGGTTCGTCTGCTGCCATGCACAGGAGGTGCTCACCGGGTCCCTCCAGCTCCAGCAACCCCAGCAGGGGTAGGTCGGAGCTGGCGGAACAGGCAGCCTGGGCAATAGCTTTTGAGTAGCCCAGAAAATTCAGGCCTAACACACCTTAATTCCCCAGAAAATTCCCCTGTCACCATCCCCTCCCCAGGCACCCACCAGGGGCACACGCAGATACCAGCCTGGCTAGAAACACTGACTGCAGGTTTGCGGGTGAGTGGGTCAGCTCATGGGTGGCAAGTTTGTAGAAATTTTGGTGGTGCCCAGAACCTGCCCCCCAACTCTGTCCCCCCAGACTCCACCCCCACCTGCCTAAGGCTCTGGGAAGGGTGTTGGGGGGGAGGTTTGGGGTGCAGGTCCTGGGCTGGGGATTAGGGTGCAGGAGGGGTGCAGGGTGCAGGCTTTGGGATGGAGTTTGGGTGCTGGGTGCAGGCTCCGGGCTGAGGCAGGGGTGGGTGTGCAGGAGAGGGTGAGGGGTGAAGGCTTTGGGAGGAAGTTTGGGGGTGGGAAGGAGTGTGTGGGAAAGGGGAGGTGGTGCATGCTCTGGGAGTGAGTTTGGGGATAGGAGGGAGTGCAGGGGTGAGGGCTGTGGGGCTGAGGGATTCATGATGCAGGAGGGGGTTAGGGCTGGGGCAAAGAATTAGGGTGTGGGTTGAGGGCTGTGGGGCAGAGGATGAGGGGTTCATGATGCAGGAGGGGGCTCAGGGCTGAGGGAGAGGATTAGGGTGCAGGGGGATGAGGGCTCTGGCTGGGGATGAGGGTTTGGGGTGTTGGAGAGCCTCAGGGCTAGGGCGGAAGGGCAGGGTAAGGGCAGCCTGCCTTGCCATTAGTGGATGGGGGGCACTAGGACCCTGGGGCAGCAGACAGCAGTTCTGCCAAGAGCTGCTCTACTCCAGCAGCACAAGCAGGCACGGGAGAGGCGCCCGCTGCAGGCAGGGACGCAGCGGGGGGGGGGGGGGGGCCAGGGGGGGGGGGGGGGGGGGGGGGGGGGGGACACAGGAGGAGGGGTGGCAGGCGGAGGCTGGCACCCGCTCCAGGCAGGGACGCAGCAGGGCATGGGGGAGACCCGCGGGGGCCGGGGCCCAATCCAGGCAGGGCCGAGGGAGAAACCCAGCTCCAAATATTGCTGGAGCAGGGCCCCCAGAATATTCCTGGTGCCCGAGCACCACGAACGTATATAACCTGCCGCCTATGGGTCAGCTCCCAGGCGGCTCCTCATCTTTGTGTTGTGGAAGAGCTGGAGGAAGCATTGACTGCGAAGGCCCCTGTCCTCCCTCCCTTGTGCCTGACACGCTAGTCGACCCTTCTGCGGAGGCAACTCGGGCTGAGCTCTTTGGGATGCTTTGGCTCTGTCTGTGCGCCCGCAGGGGAAGGCACAGAATTGTCTCTTAGCTCCTCCAAGGGGTCCTGGTTCAGCAGCCGTTCTCCCTTCCTTCTCATCCTCCCCTTTGCATCCAGGGCGCTCACATCCCAGCGCCGAGGATGCCCAGGAGCTCTTCAGGCAGGGCACCGCAGCAGCGCTATTCCACGTGCCCAGGCAATGCTCAGTCTGGAGCCGTGTCACAGGGTTTGCTCCAGTCGCTGGGCTGGCACCTCTTTGAGGCTCATCTGGGGATCACTCACCACTTCTGGGGGCTTCTCAGCCCCCTTTTCCCAATCTCGCACAGCACTTCCTCTTTGTGCCTTGGCCCTGGGCCAGGTCACTAGAGTTCCACCCTGGCAGGGCGTTAGAGGCACTCTTCAAAGTTCACTGCCCTGGCTGTGCCACCCCCATGGCTGGTAGGGGAAGCCAGAACTGCCCTCTACACTGGCTTCTAGCCCAGGGACCCTACAATCAGCAGTTAAGGCACCTGCCACCTCACTCCTTGCTGCTGTTTTCCTAGGTTCCTTCCTACTCCTTTCTCTCAACTCAGAGCGAGGGCCAACTCTCTCCCCCTGCAGTCCCCTTCTGCTCTCCGCTCCTTGGCTTTATACAAGCCCAGCCTGTTCCTGCCCAGCTGGGCTTCAGGTTCAATCAGGGCTGCATGTCCAGCCTACAGCACACCCAGGTGCCACCCATCCTGCCAAGTAGCCCTTCTGAGCCTTTTTAACCCCTTCAGAGTAGGGGGGGGTGAACACCCCATCACAGGCTGGAAAGGAACTAGCAGCCTACCAGTCCTGGCTGGTGGAAGTTCACAGCCAGGGAGTGATCTACGGCCAGTGCTCAGCAGCACCTGCTTTCCCAGTAAAGGGATTCTGAAACGCCTGGTAAGTGTCCCAACAGACAGCAACCCTTAGGAGTCAAGTCCTCGTGCTCTGCCCTGGACAGCAGCTTCCTGGCATACGTGACTTCTCCTTGACTGCAGAAGGCAGGAAATTAAGAACAGTGCACACAGCATCCTTGCTTGCATCTGCCTGCAATATGACTGGTGGCTGTGGATCATAGGAAACCAAAACTGGTGCCGACATCAGTCTGTTCTTTAATCCCAAAAAAACTTCCTCCCATGCACCAAGTTTGCTCCTCCGCAAGTCCATGGAGAGGCTTCACTGTCATTGCAAATCCAGCAGCTCATCTGGGAGATAAAGTTAAACCAACAAAGTGTTGCACCTCTGCTACTGAAGGTGGTTTCCGCTCCGTCCAGATCAGAGCCACCCTCTGCAGAAACCAGGTGTCCAAACAATGTTCCCTCGCTTGGGTAGAGCATCTCTCCCCACCACAGCAGCACTGGGGCTGGGGCGCCAGAGCTGGGAGAGGGAGGCATGTCTCCTCGCTGCACTGCAGCCCCGGGGCTGGGGGACTTACGGGCACAGCCCTTGGTGGCCTCCTCCACAGCCACACATGCACGTATCTTAAGAGGGAACTTAGGTCCCAAACACCTCCCCTGTGATGCAGAACAAAGGACACTGGGAGGGTTTTGCTTTCAGGCTGACAATCTGCAGCTTCCAGCTTCCTCAGATGTTCATCCAGTGACCTACCACCAGCTCACGTGTCCTCCAGATATACCAGGCAGCAAGCTCCTTGCAGAGTCAGTCAGAAGGATGTGTGCCAGCCTCTGAAATGTTCTGGGGTGTGGCTGAGCCCCAATGGCAGGCCTCCAAATTCAGAGCCCAGGTTTGGCAGTGAATGTCATTTCGGCCCCACTGGCAGGAGGAAGCAGTGCCCAGTGGGTAAGTACAGAGTGGGGAACTGGCCAGGCTGTGACACCACATCAAGCATGTTCTCAAGTCCTGGGAGCAGCTCTGCATCCCTCCAGCTAACCCGCTCACCTCCCCTTCACTGGGCTCATGGGAGCAGCCCATGCACGGGGGGAGCCTTGAAGGCCTCACACTTCTCCTCCTGGCCAAGCTGCCTCTCTAACTCCGCTTGAGGCTGGCCTGGGTCCCCAGGGCCGCAGTTTGACTGGCCTGGCCCCATCCAAGTATCTCTATGTGACGTTCCTCCTGCACCTTGTTCTCTGCTTTCCTCCAGGCAGCTTCTGGCCCAGCTCCCAGCTCCGGCTGCTCTTCCTTCAGCTTGGCACTCACAGCCTGGACCTGTCCCAGCCCCACAAACTGCCTCCCTCTTCGTTCAGCTGCTCTCCCTCTCCTAGCCCAGCCCCTGCTCCATCTGGGGCTTCCCCCTGCAGCCAGCTCCTGGCACACATTGGCCCACTCCCTGTCTCCTGCCCCCAGGGGCCACTCTCCGGTCACTCTGGCTCACTCAGTCTCTTTGACTGGCTAAATGCTGCTCTAGGCCCTATTCCTCCCAGAATGACCCCTGGCCAACCCTTGTCCTCCTCTGGAGGGCTCTCTGGGGTGGGGGTTACCCAGAATGTTCCCCCAGTACCCTTTCCCCTCTCCCATCACAAGTCACTACCACACACTCCCCTGCCCCAACCCCCCAAACATGTGGCCTGCATGCCAGGCAGTGCTAAACGGCTTCTAGTTCCACATGGCGCTGGGCCTCTGTGTGGATGCAGGGTTTGTCTGGGAAACGGTCACTATGGCTCTCCCAAGGTAGGAGGGAGGCGGGGGGTATGCTGGGACAGGGTCACAGAGTGCAGGGTACCAACCACACAGCATGATCTCAAGTGCCAAGGGAGCAAGTTCTCCACAGTGAGCTCAGCCAAGATTTGGCAGCTCTCTGGTTGGCAATGGTGCGGCCACATCTCTCACATTAATGGTGGGAGGACAGTAATCAACGTGACAGGGATATGGGACGGTCAGTACAGAAGCCCTAGACAGTTTATTTTGGTATTAAATGTAATTCATTCTTGGCTGTCCCACAGCTTCCATTTTTCATCTGCCTCAGATGTTTGCACTGACCAGGCGTTACTGTACCCTAGCGGCCAGAGGGGAAGTGGAAGGTTTTGGCACCTGGGAGGTGGCATGGGACTGTGGGATAAATACATCTGCTGAATGTTTCAGTAGTGAAAGAGTTACATTGCCATCATTAGGTTTCAGAGTCAACACATCTTTTAGATGAACAGCTCCAAATTATTAAGCCTCATCCCATATTGTGACCTGGCACCTTTTGCGCTTGGAAAGTGGCACAATCTCCCCTGCTCGGGACTGCCCCTGCCCTGCAATCCCCAGCATAGGAGCTGTGTCAGCACTACTGCACTCCAGCAATTCCTAGCTGGCAGACACACCCAGGGGGCTGTTGGCGTAGGTTAGTGCAGCCCCCTGGCTCCTGTAACGTGTACTGGGGTCAGGGCAGGTGTAGAACCAGCCCTGGAATCAGGGAGCTGCAGTGGTTTCCTTTGCAGCTGTCGCCTCCTGTTGGCTGAGTTTAGAGAATCCTGGGCTGAGCAGCAGGCCCACTGTTTCAGGCTTTCTGCAGACTCAGGCAGACGTTCCTGTGCCACTTACAGCTCCTACTTCCCAAGTTCAACCATCTATCTGGAGGGAAAGCTGAGATTCCAGGGCCTGATTCTCCAGCAAGGGGCAGATCCTGACAGACTACACTAGGCCCTGCCATTGGCCAGTGGCCTGGCACGCAGCAGGGAGGGACGACCAAGCAACCCCCAATGGGCAGCAACAGGTCCACAGTGCTTGAGCTGTGGGACAAAGAGCAGGCAGCCAGCACTGCTGAGGGCTGCCCACCCAGCCCGAGAGTCTGAGCAGTTATCACATGCAAATGTGAACACACGTGGCTACTGATCAGCTTCACGCTCTGGCCTGCATCTTCTGATTGACTGGCAACTGGGCTGAGCCAAGGGACCCAGCGTCTCACCCACACCCGATTCATCGCTTCTGCCTCAGTCTCAAGGATGACTCACGTTCCCAGCCCTTGGAGCCTTCCATGCTGTCCCTCAGCATGCACCACTGGCCACAGTGTGGCATGTGCAGCAAAAAACAACCAAGGGACTTTGGCACAACCCTGAGCCACATCACAGTGTGGCATCATGATGTGTCTGAGCCCAGAGGACAAGCACCCACCACCGCAGCCCTGGCATGCGGCACTGTGCTGGGCCACAGAGCAGCAGCATGCAGGACCACAGCAGAGCGTGGGCCCATAGCACTGGGGCTTCACCACCAAGTACTTGCATGTGGCACTGCAGCCTCTCTATAGAGCACCGGCACCGCCCACCACCATGGGGCACCGGCACCACATCACCACCCAGCACAGCCACATTGGTCAGAGGTTCTACCACTCTGCACCCTGTGCACAGCATGGCTCTCATCCTCCAACCCCGCTCACCCAGGATGCCGGGGGCCTTACCTGGGGCGATGAGTGGGTGGGTAGTCACCGGTGTCACCGTCCGGCTCATGGGGTGCCCTCGGCTGTCCATGCTGGTGGGCATGCCGCCGTCTCCCTTTTTAAAGTGCTCTGCTGCCTGCTCAGCCTGGCTGCCCTTGGTGCCCACAGAAGGAGCTGGCCCCACAGCTTTGCCCTGAGAAGTGTTGGAGGCTGGCTGACTGCTGCTTGGAGCTGGCTTCATGGCCAGGGTGGGGAGCTGCTGGGCTTGGGAGGAACCCACTCCTTGTGCTACTGTCTGCTGGGCTCTTATGGCCAAATTCTGGACCTGGAGCAGAGGGGCAGGAGGGTCCAAGGCCTCAGCATGGAGCCCAGACACAGCCCCCAAGACGCGCATCCCAGGGACGGGGCTGGGCTGGCAGGATCGGCTCCTTTGCACAGCCCCTGGGGGGCCAGAGAGCAACTGACAGGGTGGACACCTAACCACCGGGAAATGGCCCCACAAGTCTTTGGCAGCACCAGCTCAGACACCCCTGGGCACAGCTGGATTGGAGCAGGCTAGAATGGAAAAGCCACTCTGAGCCACCCAGTCGCTAAGGCCTTCCCTGTGGCACCCACTCCCTCCCAGTGGCACCCGCCCCCTCCCACCCGTGGCCCCTCCCCATGACACCCGCCTCTCCTGCCCATGCCCCATCTCTCAGGCCAGCGCCTTGCATCACAGCACTGACATCCCCACCACAAACTCAGTCACAGGGAAGGTGCCACAGCACCCCATGGTGGGAGTGCATGGGCCAGTTCTGGGCACTCCAAGGGTCTCCCCTCCCCTGGCAGGGGCGGCAGGCAAGGGGGCTGTCTCTCACCTGAGCAGTGGTGGTGGATGGCTGAGAGGTGGGGGCTGCACTGCCCTCGGGCTGCACCGCGGTGACTGTGGCCGTAGGAGTGAAGATGAGCTGGGGGGATAAAGGAACAGCACGGCCTAGGCTCCTAGCTACTTGCACAAGGTTACTTTGCTGGGCCTGGAAATTACATGAAATTTGTTGCCTTTTACGTCACCCGCTGCTGGCTCAGGCCGAGAAAGCAAAACCAGCAGCCCCGAGTCCCCCAGGGCTGGGGATGGCCCCGGGACAGGTCTTGGGGACACAGAGGCAGCTAGGGCAAAGGCGGGGCCAGGGGAGGTGGGCCACTGCAGAGACGGAAGTGCGGGGGGGGGGGGTAAGAGAGAGGGATTTAGTGTGAGGACGTGTAATGGGGGGAGTGGATCCCTATGACAAAGGAGAACAGTTCTGTCACCTATTCTGTGACGTCTTTTGGGGTAGTGATGGAGCTGCAGTGGGACTGCAGCAACCGCAGGAGTTAGGTCAGCACCCATGGGGCTGGGGCAACGGCCGGTGGTCAGGCCCAGTGCCACCAGAGCGGGAGCAGCAGCAGCAGCCGGCCAGCTGGCAGCCCAGGAACTGCCGGAGTAGCAGCCAGGGTGGGTCAGCCCCTGCGCAGGAGCAGTGACAGGGCTGGAGGAGATGCAAATCCACGGCAGCAATCGGACTGTTTCCCCCCCACCTGGGTATTTTTAGTAAAAGTCAGGGACAGGTCACAGGCATCAGTGAATTTTTATGGCCTGCGACCTGTCCCTGACTGTTACTAACAACCCCCAGGACAGAATCATGTGTGTGTGTGTAGCGGGGTGGGGTGTGAGCGCCTGAGGCAGTGACTGGATGATGATTGTGTGTGTGGGAGCCGGCATGAGAGATGGAATTTCTGTGATTGGATCGAATGGGGGTGATGACGGATGAAGCTGTCGAACTCCATGGAGCTGTTGCAGTGTCTCTGTCCGAGCACTAATATCCTGGCCCCACGCAGCTGCAGTCCCACGCTCAGGTCAGGTCATTGGGATCTCATGGCAAGACAAGCTGGAGAAATGAACGGGTCTGACCCCTCAGGTGGGATTCCCTCCCCGGGTCCATCTGTCACACCTGCCCTAGGCCAGTGGTTTGCAAACTGTGGGTTGCGACCAGTATCAGGTGGCGGAATGTCAGGCGCTGGGCTGCGGCGGCTCTGGTCAGCACCGCTGAGTGGGCGTTAGAAGTCCTGTTGGCAGTGCAGCCCGGGGAAGGCAGGCTAGTCCCTACCTGTGCTGACACCGCGCTGTGCCCAGGAAGTGGCCAGCAGCAGGTCTGGCTGCTAGGTGGTGAACCATGGGGCTCTGCACTCTGGCCCCGCCCCAAGCACCGGCTCCGCACTCCCATTGGCTGGAAACCAGCCAATGGGAGCTGGTGGGGTGGTGCCTGCGGGGAGAGCCACACAGAGCTGCTTGCGCACCTCCTCCTAGGAGCAGGACCTGCTGCTGGCGCTTCCAGGGCGCAGCGCGGTCCGCGGTGCCAGGACAGGCATGGAGCCTGCATAGCCCCCGTGCTGCGCCACTGACCAGGAGCCGCTCGAGGTAAGTCCACACCCCAATCCCCTGCCCCAGCCCTGAGTCCCCGTCAAACCCAGATCCCCTTCCTGCATCCCCAACCCCTCATCCCCAGCCGCACTCCAGAGCCTGCACCCCCAGCCCAGAGACCTGATCCCCTCCTAGACCCCAACTCCTTGCCCCAGCCTAGAGCCCCCTCCCACACCCTAAACCTCTCATCCCCAGACCAGAGACCTGATCCCCTCCTAGACCCCAACCCCCTGCCCCAGCCTAGAGCCCCCTCCCACACCCTGAACCTCTCATTCCCTGCCCCATCCCACAGCCCACACCCCCACACTCCAAGCCTCTGCCCCAGCCCTGAGCCCCTCCCACAGCCCAAACCCCTCCTCCCCAGCTCCGTTGGGTCACGGGCATCAACAATTTTCTTCAATTTGGTCACCAGAAAAAAAAGCCGGGGCAGGTGACCCTGACTGTGAGTGTGTGACATCAACTGTGTGCATGCACCTCCCTGACTCTGGGGTGTGTGGCCAGCCGTGTGTGGGTGCACAGGGGATATTGTTGGGGGGGGCAAGAGATGCACAGGGGACATTGGTGGCGGGGGGAGGAGAGGGGCAATC
The DNA here is from genome assembly GCF_003597395.2 of Chelonoidis abingdonii. Taxonomy (NCBI): domain Eukaryota; kingdom Metazoa; phylum Chordata; order Testudines; family Testudinidae; genus Chelonoidis; species Chelonoidis abingdonii. The sequence continues at coordinate 22,455,581 of NC_133791.1, forward strand.
TGGCCCCAGGAAATATTTTTTCTTCACGGCCGGCTGGCTCTGGAAGGAGGCACCAAGCCACATCCTCAGCCAATCACAATAGCAGTGGCCATCAATAACCAATCAGAAGTGCCCCGACAGACCCACTGCGAACCGGGGAGCCAGCAGGCAGCCTGATCCACCCCCTACTGCAGCCTGGCTGGTGCCACTTGGCCTGGGGCTTTGACAGGCAACACCTAACCAGACTGCACCCTTGCCCACCTTGGAATCAGCACTTGCTCGTGCCTCCTCCTGACCCCTCCCCTGTGCGTGGGCAGCAGGGCAGCTGTGAGTGCCGCATGGCTGTGGGGCCCCCCTTGCCACATGACTGACTTCTGCCAATCATCCACCCCTGGGGGTGCAGCCCTGACACAAAGGGGTCTTGCATCCAGGCTGAACAGATGGAGCTGAGAGCCCTGCCCCCCCCACCCTCCAAGTGTGAAATGCATGGAGCTCCCTGGCACACTGCTGCTGGGATTTGAACCAAGCTTCCCAAGAGACTAGAGATAAAACTTGTCACCTCCTCCCTGTGGGCTGTCAGGGGGGATGGACCCAGAGCACTCAGTGCCATGACTCTCTAGCATGGAAGATACAGGATCAGCTCCACTACCTAGCAACAGCAATAGGCTGTTATCCTCTTGTGTGGCCCAGCCATTGAGGGGAAACATTCTAGTAAGGGATGACAAGGGTCCCTGAAAACTCCTGCTCCCCTGAGCCCAGCAGGCCCGGAAGAATGGCCTGGTGCCCTCCCAGCTCCAGCCTGGGGACTGTGGCACAATCCAGGCCTGGTCCCAGGCTCCCCACAGACCCCAGCAGAAAGCGCAGAGGCCAGAAAGCAGAGCTACCCTCCCAGGTGTCTGTGCAAAGCTCCCAGCCCCGGGCACCACCCCCACCCCGCTAGACCGGCAGACACCCCAGTTCCCCTGTGCCTACCCGAGTGGGGGTGCCCCGGGGCAACAGCAGCTCCTGCTGGGGTATCGGGGAGGCCCGGGAGGGGCTCTGGAGCCAACGCTGGGAGCCCCTCCCTCTCTGCATTCGGCCCCCGCTCACTTCCAGCTGGAGCCCAAAAGGGAGGAAACACAGAGAGTCTCAGGTACAAACACTGCGCAGGGGAGCAGGGAGGGCACAAGCAAGGCCAGGCCACCCAGGGCCTGGGACGGGGCCACGTACCCAACCTACAGCACAAAAACAGGGGGGACCAGGGCTCCCCACGCACTGCTAAAGAGACACCTGGGCCCAGGGCAGGTGGCTCTTCTAAGGGTCACTGCTGCCCTCTGGTGGAGAAAATCGGAACTGATCACAGCTGTGAATGTGCATGTGCCTCACCACTGCTCTCTGCTGGTAGGAGTCCCACCTGCACATGGGTATGGGGCGGGGATGCTATTCCAGCCGCAGGGACTCTGCCACTTCCAGCGCCATGGCAGGAGTGGTAGGCCCAGGACCTTTGATCCTTGGACCCGAGGGTGAGGGGAAGAGAGCAAGGGGGAGTTCACACTAAGGCCCCCCACCCTCACTGGTGTCTCTTTAAAAGCAGAGGGGAGGGAGAGTGGGAGGGCAGATGGTGCCCGCATGTGGCACGTTCCGTGCCTGCCTCTTACCATCTGGGCCCGGAGGTACATCTGGGCCTGACTGGCCGTCAGGGCAGGGGAGGTGGCATTCCCCAGGAGCACAGCCTGCTGGGTGATGCCTGAGGCGGCTGCAGAGTTCACGCTTTGAGTTCGGTTGATCAGCTGGGCGGCAGCAGGGGACGTGGCCAGGTTTATCTGCGGAGAGAGAAGGAGCCATGGAATGGAGCATGCTGCCATTCAGACCCACTGTGAGCTCAGAGCCCCTCCCACCTGCCTCGGCACTGCCACGCATGGGATCCAAGTGCCCTCCTGAAAGCCAAGGAGGCTGGAGGCTGCGTCATGGGGGAGGGGAGCCCTACAGCCTCTGGCCAGGAGGGGAGGGGGCAGTCGCAGTCAGGCTCCCTGGGTCCGGACGGCACCCCAGTAGGGAGGGGGTGGAGATGGGGTGCTGTGGGCACTGGGGCTCTGAAGTAAGCTCAGCTCCTAAAGGGGCTGAGACTCTCTCCCTCCCCAGTTCCTCCCCCAGTGCCTTTCTGCCAGAGGGCTTGGCCCCGTGCCCCTCACCCTCTCACTGGACAGCTGCGCAGCCCACCCCGCCCCCGGGAATTCCCATGCTACCCCTGCCCAGTGCCCGGCAGCACAGTGCATGGCATGCTGGGTCCTGGGGGACACCCTTTGGTGGTTGGACTCAGAGCTCCAGGGCTGATGGAGGGAGCTGTCCTGGAGCTCCAGCACAGAGAGGTAGGGGAGTGTGTGTGTGCGCATGTGTGTGAGTGAGAGAGAGAGAGAGAATACATGGGTGTCACCGCCTAGGAAGAGCTGGAGCAGTCACGGGTCCCACCAGGGGTCACTCAGCCCGCTGGGCCGAGGGGCACTGCCCTGGGGCGGGACTTACTGTGGGCTGCTGGGATGGTGTCGGGGGTGGGGCATTGTTGCTGGAGGAGCCGCCCTGCCTGTTAGCAGCCAGACTCGCCTGGAAGAGAGAGCAAAAGGCAGGTCACTCCCACCTGGAGCCCAGCCCAGGCGGGGAGTCCTGCACCAACAGCCCCTGGTCCCTCCCGACCCTTCAACACGGGGCCAGGGGTTCACAAAGCTCATCCCTGGAAATGTTAGCTCTCAAGTTTCCCTGCAAACCCCAGCCCCATTAAAACCCGTCCACACCTAATTCCCAAATGAAACTAGAACAAAACCCTGTCAGTTCATTCGGGCCACGACCCCATCCGCATGGTGCCTGCTGGCATCAGCTGCACAGCCCACAGGCTCCCACCCCGCTGGGCAGGACTCATGCCTAGAGCCGGGCACTTGTCCTCCATTCCGATGGCTGGTGTCACACTCAGGCCTCTGCAGGGGCTCGGCTGCTCCTGTTCACCCGGCTGCACTGGGGCACAAACAGAGCCAGTGTTCAAAACGCTCCTCTGGGTCCCCAACTCGGCGCAGGTAGCGCAGATCTCTGCCTATCGCCAGCACTGGAGCAGTCAGTGGGGCCTGTTCCCAACTCCTCCCGTCCAGTTGCCTCTTGCCCCAGGGGGCAACAGCCCAGTGACCTACCCTGAAGGGTACAGAGCCTGGGGGTGCCTGAGCAGCCCACCCTCATCACCCATGGGCTCCTCCTCACCTGCCAGAGTGTCACGGTGCCCACCTGTGGGACGGCCTTCTGGAATCCATGGGTGGTACCTAGATACCATGGTGATGGGCGTGTGAGAAAGTGGGTGCAGGGGGACGGCTGACGGCTGAGTGGGGAACGGACAGATTCAGCACATAAGAGAGAGATCTAAGTCCCTATCCCGTGCCCATCACTACGGCACGACTAGCAGGGGCTTGATTCTGGGCCCCGAGCCCAATGCCAGTCTGAAGCCAGCAGGATTGGGGCGATGTAAACAGCAGGAAGGGAGACTCGGGCATCCAGAGGAGACAAGCGCTCATCCTCTGCTATTGCGCCGCACAGCGTCTGTAACCCGTGATCCCCCTGTACCTGTTGCACGGCCGCCAGGCTTTGGAGCTGGGCGCTGCTGAGGTGCTGCTGCTGCAGGGCGGCCGTCTGCAGCATGAGGTGCTGCTGCTGTGCTGCATACATCTGCTGCAGGTACTGTGCCGCGGTGCTGGGCTGCCGGTGCAGGGCCTGCTGGATCACCTGGCAAGAGAGCTTGGAGGCATGAGTCCCTCAGCGGGCCCGGCACAGCCCCAGACCTGCCCCACGTCAGCCCCAGGTGCCTTGGCCTGCAGCTGGGCCCCTCCAACCAAGGCTGCATTTTGCTCTGAGAGCAGAAGAGAGGGAGGCCCCTGGGCCGGGTGGAAAACAAGGAGACGGCTCTGGAACACGCCCTCCGCCCACCCCCCCTCCTCCTCCCCGAACAGCCCTGCCCGGAGCTTTGCAAAGGGCAGGTCAGAGAGGTCACGGAGCGTTAATCTCTCGTGGAGGTTTTCAATCTGCTTGGGGCCATGATGCCAAGGGCTGCCCCATACATCACAGCCTGGGGCCTGCCCATGCTGCTCAGATCCCTTCCCCTGCCCCCCGGCCATCCATCACCCCACACAAAGCAGACTGACAGCTCCTCTCTGGCCAGCCTGTCTGGCATCTGACCCAGGCCGGAAGGGGGGCCAGCCTGGGGAATGCAGGGATCTTACAGTGAATGATGGGACTTTGGCCAAGTGGTTTCAGCCAGGAGAGTCCGGTAACAGGAGGTATCTGCGAGAGAACTGGCCAATGGCCCTGCACCAAAGCGTTTACCCCATGCTTCACTTACACAGCGGACCAGCACCCGCAGAGCCACAGAGACCCCCAGGCTTAGAGCTAAGTACTGGGTGCTTCTCTCTACAGCCCTGACCCCCGCGCAGCGTCTGAGCGCTGGGCAGGATCCAGTCTTCGTTGCGATTCTCCAGCACTCCCAGCCCAGTCACAGGCTCCAGGACCCAACGTGACCTGCCAAGAGCCTTTTGGGAGGCACTGTCCTTCCAATTCCAGGTCCTTTCAGTGGGAACTGAGCACTCAGCACTGCACAGGCTCGGGCCCTGTGTGGACAGGCTAAGAAACTACAAACACACTTTCCAACAAAAGAGCTGAACCCGGGGTCCTCCAACCTGCCTGCCAGGTCCTGGGTTTAGTGCCCAGACAGCACTTTTCATCAGCAGGTTTACACAGCGCTCAATGACACTCCCCACTCTGCACTCCTGGGGAAGCTGAGGCCAGAGGCTATGCTGGGAATGGAATTCCAGTCTCCCGAGTCCCACTCCAGTGCTTTATACATAGAGTTCAGGAGGCTGGGTTAACACTCACAAATCGCCAAGCAGAGCAATTGCTGAGCTGTAATGAGCAGCACCAAATCCTGGCCTCAGGGTCAGCAGCGGTGGGGGCTGGGACTGCTCCAGGTTTGTTTTGTGCACTGCACCTTTAAATGTCTAGGAGCCTGATAGCAGTAGGGGGAGCTGCCGTTCTGTGGGGCAGAGTCACTGCAGCAGGTTCTAGAGGAGATGCCCACACTGTGCTCTCTCCCAGAGACTTTGCTTTGGTTCTTTCTTGTCTTGATTTCCCTTAATCCAAGCCTTCCAAGTGAAAGGCTCACTTTGATCTTAGTGAATGGAAAACACAGCAAGGTGTGTGCAGTGCCCGAGTCTGCGGACAGACAAAAACAATGGGACAGATCTCCAGCTCGTGCCAATCAACATATCTCCACTGAGGTAGGCTGATTTACACCAGCTACAGATCAGGGCCAGAAGCTCTGAGAGAGATGTCAAGCTTTCATCTTTCATTTCACTGGGGTGCTAAGGGTAACTTGCAAAGAGAAAAATAAACAGTTTGTGCCCTTTGTTGCATCTGACTGGGGGATAAAGAACGCCTCGAAAGGTTTGCTCTTTTTAAAAGCCGTTTTTCTGGTTGTCTTCTTGTCAGAAGTCCAGCTTGGATGATCTCTGTTCCCTGGGTGCTCTATGGAGGACAGGAGATGTATGACATTGTATGAAATCACACATACCATGAGAGTACATGAGACAGACAAGAAGAGCTGTCAAGTCTGTTTGCATTTAACTCACATACCTAACGAACCCTTGGCAGAAAAGCAGTCTTTGTTAAAGGGCCAACCTACCAGGTCCTTCAGTTAAGGACTGAGCTAACTTCCACCCTACTGCCCTGAGCCTTCCAAGGTATCCTCCAGCCAAGCCTTGGCAGTCCTCACCTACGCCCTAGGGCTAATAAAGCCATAAAAAGACCCATCCAGATCTACTCCAGGCATCAGAGAGAAGGAAAAAGGCCCAAACCCGCCTGTCTCCGTGCAGCTCACCTCAAACTCTGAGGCTTAGTGGCAAATGACAAGGCCACATTAACTCTTTCACTGCTGGTCATCTCATCACAAATATCTACCTACTGTAGGTAGTGATCTGGCCCCACTGCAGTAGTGTCTGCACTCCAGCTTAAATATATTTCTCCTCCCACCCCCATGGCAGGCAGGTTATTCCCATTGTACAGGGAGGAGAGGGGAGGGAATGAGCCCAGAGCGACTAAGTGACCTTCCAATGCTCTCATAGAGCATCTGGGACCAAGCAGGGACTTGGCCCTAGGGGTCTCCAGCCATGTGCTCACATCTTAATGACTGGTCCTCGCTAACCCACCTGGGATGTGGGGTGGAGTCAGCCCTTCTTTATCTTAGCCAGGAGGAATAGCTCAGCGGTTTGAGCATTGGCCTACTAAACCCAGGGTCATGAGTTCAATCCTTGAGGGGGGCAATTTGGGGCAAAAATCTGTGTGGGGATTGGTCCTGCCTTGAGCGGGGGGTTGGACTAGATGGACCTCCCCTTCCAACCCTGATATTCTATGATTTTATGATCTCCCCTGTGACCTCTGGCCTGAATGGAGTGGTAACAGTCTGCTCCATGTTAGACCCTAGTATATTGACCATACAGTCCTGCCATCACGGGCAGAAACCCACCCAGCATTTATTAATATCTAGGAGACACCTGTAACCAAAAGACCTTAAAGCACTTTGCAGACATTACCTTAAACAACATGCTGGGACAGGTCAGAATGCTCACCCCTATTTTAGAGGTGGGGAAACTGAGGCACAAAGAGGGGCCATGCCCACAGCCACAAACCAAGAGCACGGGGTAGAACCCAGTGTCCCTCTCTAACCAAGCAGGCCTTGAAGTTGAGAGCAGAAGGTACTGGCTTGGGGACAAAAATCCTGATGAGAACATTGTAGGGCTCCAAACAAGCTTCCAAGAGACAGGAAACCCAGAAGTAAGAAAGCACTGGGCAAATTGCTGCTCCCCTCGGCACCTCGACAACAGAGCAAAGGCAGCGCCAGGCGAGCTTCAGCATAGCTCCACTGCCCCCTGCTACCACAGGCCATCCAGACCTCGCACCTCCAGCTGGCGGCAGGTGTCGGACGTACCCGGACCCCACGGCACAAGGATCCCAGATCACCCCTCTCACTTGCACGACTGCTCGGGAGAGATCGCAAGCCCGCCCCCGCAGGCCCAGAGCATCCCAGCTGCCATGGTCAGTCCAAGCTGGACCTCTGAGCCGCAATCAGACTCCATTTCAGCCCCCGCCCCTTCGCAGAGAGACCCTCTGCCGCTTCCACACAACACCACAAAGTTCAGCCAATGGCTAAAATAAAGGCTTTACCAATATGCGTCGAGCCAGCCCCCTCGTCTCCTCCCCCGCTGCAGCCTCCCTGGCACACCCCTCCCCCACAGCCCATTCAAAGCACTGCTGAACTCACCCCGCAGCGGACCCATCGTTCAGACCATGTCACCGCCTCTCTAGATCCCGCTGCACCCCCGCCCGCCCGCCACCCTTCGGGGCTCTGCTCCCACAACTCACCCACCCTGGGCTACCTCTGCCCACCCTGGTGGGACACCAGCCTCGGCAGCCCCCCGTCTCCTCAGGGCAGCATGCCCTCCCTGAACTGATCTGTGAGCCCACTGCCCTCTCCTCTTTCCACCCCTCTCAGTGTAGGGTCTTTAATGGGGCTCAGCCAATGGATGGGCAGAGGAGACTTGACAGAACCCCCAAGGACACAGAAACATGGGTAGGGGTGTCTGCAAACCACATGCTCCTCCATTGTGTCTGGCCCATGGCACCCATGGCGGGTCGCCCATTCTCTGTGGCCAAACCACTGCTGTGCCAACACCAGAAGGGTCTGCCACTCCCCCGCCCGGGGCAGATGGTCAGACAAGGTGCAGGGCTCAGGGCCCTCAGGCAAGTAAGCTCTTTGGGGCAGGAAGCACATGTGTGCGTGCACACCCATCCCCTGGGCACTGCCCCTCTAGGAACGGTACCACAGCCATGCTTCAGAGCACACGGGGCCACCACGCATGCTCAGCCCATGCCGAGCCACGTCGCAGAAGACCATGCATGTGTTTCTCCTCAGGGGGCTGATTTCCAAAGGTTGCTGTTCCTCCTCCAGGCCCAAAGCTCCGGCTGCTGAGTTGGAGCACAGAGGCTGGGGATCAGCTGGCAGGAGTGGGGGAGCCTGTTCTTGTATCATGCATGGGGGTGCAGAGGGTTCAGGGGGTTGTTAGTACCAGTCCCCCAATGTCAGGGTGTCCCTGGAGCCCAGGGAGCAGTGTCTGCTGTATATATGGAAGGGTTGGTTTTATGTCGGATGCAGAACTCAGGGAGGCCAACTCAGAGAGGAGAAAGCGTCTTTGGAGATTGGGCTGGTAACAAACTCCAGAGCCCCCCTGGTGTCAGCAGCAGCCCAGAAGGGTCCCTGAGTTGCCAAGTGGGCCTAGGGCACCCCCTCCTCCATTTCTAAAGCAAAGAGCGGGGCCAGAGCTGGTGACACTTCCATCACAGCTCGGGGCCTTCAGGATGCAGCCCCCTCAGACGGACCCCAAACCAGGTTCCCATGAACCAAGGCCAGGTGTGCAAAAAGGCTGGGCAAGTCGCAGGCAGGCTGGGTGCTGAGTGTTCCTGGACGTCTGGCCCCATTGGTGGGTGCTGAGCCATTAATAACCTGGCCCCAACTTTCCTGCAGCACCAGTAGCTGCACTGTTCCCACAACACACAAACCAGGGGTCACGCAATGGAATGAACAGGCAGCAGGTTTAACACAAACAAGAGGATGTACTTCTTCACACAACGCTTACATAACACGGGGAACCCACCTCCGTGGGATGTCGTGAAGGCTAAATTCACCGGCTATTAGCCAGGATGGCCAGGGACGTAACCCCGTGCTCGGGGCAACCCTAAACCTCTGACTGCCAGGAGTGGCAGATGGGGTGTATCACTCCAGAACTACACACTCCCCAAAGCTCTAGTTCCGGCACGGTAGGACACTGGGCTAGATGGACCATTGGCCAGGACCAGAACTGCAGCTCTTATGTTCTGACTGCCTAGGGGAGTGGGGCGGGGGGGGGGGGG
>NC_133791.1:22465221-22520896 GCF_003597395.2 Chelonoidis abingdonii
GCTGCTGCTCGGCGGCGGAGCAGGGGGCCTGCCAGCTGCGTGCAGCGCCCGCGACAGGCCGCCTGGCCTCTCCCCCAGCTGCACTGCTGGGGCTGGCAGCTTGTTTTCCAGCCCTGGAGCTGAAGGAGAGCCAGTGGGCCAGCTAGTCCCGCCCCAAGCCCTCCTGTGGTGCCTTGTTTTGTCACCTTACTGGGCGCCCCACCACCACTGGGCACAGCCTGGCCTGCTCTAGACACAGGTGGAGCTTTTTCAGTTTGGGGGAATTTTTACCAATCTAGCTGTACTGGTGCAACCCCTGGCATAAGCCAATAGGCAGAAGCTCTCATGGTATCCGCACTGGGGCCAGTATAATTCTATCCACACCAGGGGGCTGTGCTGCTTGAACTATACTGATAGTGGTAAAGCTGTACAACTTTCTAGTGTGGACACGTACACACCCCTTAAGAAATCTCACCCTCGGGAGCTTTCCTGAGATAAACATTTCCCTTCCCTCAGTTTCATCCCATCCCACTATTTCTTACTCTTAGAGAACAATTCTGCAGTAACTGCCCAGACCCTACAGTGCTGCAGTTTTGAGCCAGAGCGGTCTGGATCATTTGTGCACAATCAGTGTAAGACTTCCCCCCTAGGGAAGAATCTCTGCTCCCAAATACCTCCCTGAGCACTTCCTCCATGCCAATGGCACCTTGCACCCCTATACCACAGCCAGTGTGGAACTTTGCGCAACTTCTCTTTGTGACCGACTGCTTGACAGGAGGCCTTTAAAGGTCTGGCTCCTGGAGTGAGTTGATAAAGATTCCATTCTGTGTAGCTCTTACCCTGCTAGATCTGCCTCTCCCCTTTGCTCTTCTAGAACCCAGTCCTACAAGGTGCTTGTAAGGCTTTAACACCAGGCATTGTTTTTGTTTGCATGACCTGTGGGCAGCAGCTCTGAAATTAAGAAATGATTCAGTCAGAGACAGACTAAGGCAGAGTGAAGGTTGCTGTCCCTTGCACTCAGCTGTCAGAGAGAATTGCACCACCACTCACAATAAGCATGTCTCCAAGACCTGCTTGGCCATTCAGTGAGTTAGACCTTGTAGGGCTCTGTAACAGTGCCACCTGGTGACGTTAAATCATGTTACAGCGCTGAGCTTCCCTCCCTCATGTGAGTCAGCACTTTGCAGAACTGAGTGAAAGGGAAGAAGACAGCAGAAGAGAGGAAAGAAAAGAAGAGATGGCAGCACCTATTGTGTGCCAGGGCACAGTATGGGGGGGGCAAGTATGGGTGGAATGGGGAATATCCATCCCTCAATCTGTTATGGGGGGACTCCCCTGTCATGGAATGTGGGGGAGTCAGGGCCCTGTACCCCCCACTTCCTGTGATTCACCGTGACTCTCAGCCAGCCAGTAAAACAGAAGGTTTATTAGACAATAGGAACACAGTCCCAAGCAGGGCTTGTAGGTACAATCAGGCCCCTTAGCCAGGTCCCTCGGGGGGGCAAGGATCTTAGAGCCCAGACTTGGGGTTCCCTGCCTCTTCCCAGCCAGCCCAAACCTGAAACTAAAAACCTCTCCAGCCAGCTCTCTGCCTTTGTCCAGCTTCCCGGGCAAAGGGGTTGACTCCCTCCACCCCCATTCCTGGCTCAGATTACAGGCTGAGGTCCTGTCCCTCACCTAAAGTCATCCCCTGCTCTCCCATCCCCCATGCAGACAGTCCCTACTGCGTCACATCCCCCACTAAGGAAGCAGGACCCGCCGCTGTACACGCAGTCTCTCTGTTGCACATCTGGGGTTTATTTTTGTTACTTTACTTTTAGTCTCCCTAACAAGCTGTTAATGAGCTGCCAATTACTTATGTATATCAGGAGTTCAAGTGACTGCCAAGTCAAACCCTTGTGAGGAATGAGAAGCACCAGAACTTAATCCCAACAGGACAGAGGCCTGGCTTCTGGCACCAGGTTAGTGCTGTAGCACATCACAGAGAGAAGGGAGTGCTGCAGGGGAAGCAAAGGGAGAATGGGGGGTCCCTACATTTTATTATATAATAATGATTTTCATATTTACAGAAGCCTAGCATTCAAGAGCCACCCTACAATAACAAAACTGCATGTACGCCACACTGCTCATGAGCAACCCTACAATAACACAGCAGTGGGCGCACAACACAATGGAAAGGCAGCGTGTTTCAGTCCCATGCATTATTTTGCACATAAGCAGTGGTGAGACACGATCTGAGGAATGTCAGGAGCTGGCTCTCTCCTGGAGCTGAGTTCCCTGGGGCGCAGCAGAGGTTACATTTCCAAATGACTGACAGCAGCAGGGCCAGGATTAACTTCACTGGTGGCGGGGAGGAGAGGGGAATGCCAGCACAGCCAGGGGTATCTCTCAGCAAAGGGGAACCATTCAGAAGTCATACCCTGAGGGTTACAGGGTGGCCCAGCTAGGGAGAAAAACTCCCCCTGGTGATTTCTCCTGCATGAGGATATACTGGGTGACTGAGTCCCTTCCCCCACTGGTCATATCCCCCCTCTCTCTTCACACATCTTCATTCACATTCCCCCTCTCCCTGCCCAGCTCCCATAGATTCATAGACTCTAGGACTGGAAGGGACCTCGAGAGGTCATCAAGTCCAGTCCCCTGCCCTCATGGCAGGACCAAATACTGTCTAGACCATCCCTGATAGACATTTATCTAACCTACTCTTAACTATCTCCAGAGATGGAGATTCCACAACCTCCCTAGGCAATTTATTCCAGTGTTTAACTACCCTGACAGTTAGGAACTTTTTCCTAATGTCCAACCTAAATCTCCCTTGCTGCAGTTTAAGCCCATTGCTTCTTGTTCTATCATTAGAGGCTAAGGTGAACAAGTTTTCTCCCTCCTCCTGATGACACCCTTTTAGATACCTGAAAACTGCTATCATGTCCCCTCTCAGTCTTCTCTTTTCCAAACTAAATAAACCCAATTCTTTCAGCCTTCCTTCATAGGTCATGTTCTCAAGACCTTTAATCATTCTTGTTGCTCTTCTCTGGACCCTCTCCAATTTCTCCACATCTTTCTTGAAATGCGGTGCCCAGAACTGGACACAATACTCCAGTTGAGGCCTAACCAGCGCAGAGTAGAGCGGAAGAATGACTTCTCGTGTCTTGTTTACAACACACCTGTTAATGCATCCCAGAATCACATTTGCTTTTTTGCAACATCCATCATTTCCATAATTACAGCTGCTCCAAAGCCAGGGGAAACAAGCTTGGGGGAGCTTCCGGGTTTCAATTTCCAGCACCAGTTCTCACCAACGTTTCTATCAGAATTGTTGCTGAAGTTTTTCACTTGCATTTCTCCCACAGGAAGCCGGTCAGTGACAAATGGCAAAGGGGTTTCTGATAAAAAAAACGATGGCAGGAAATGTTCAGGAAAATGAGAAGTGTCGATAGTGGTCAATTTCTCCAGAGGGGTTTAATTTTTAAATAAGGCCACATTCCCACGAAACAGCTGTTAGTGTGAAACGTTCCTGAGTCCTATTCTGGCTCAGTCACTCAGGGCTAATCTTACATGCAGAATGTCTGCCGCTTCCACTAAGGCCAGGTCCACACAACGGACATCGCCTTGTCCATCGGGCTGTGCTGGGATGTGATCCCTGACTCAGCGTAGGCCTGGCCTTAGGGTGGTGGAATTGGTTTAATGAAACCAGTGTAACTTTGTGGGAGAACAGTGTATCACTGTGAGCCTGGGGTATATCGGTTTAATTTGCCCTCTCTGGGCTTTTCTGCATGGGAAAGTTGGCCAATCTCACCTAAGGTGTGAAATCAATTTAGTTCAAATGGTGCAACCCTGGTGCGGACACTCTTATGTCACTTTCAGGGTGGGTTTTTTCAGTTCAGTCGTTCTGGAAGAGGTCTAAGGCACAAAACTTGTACCATTGTAACTCACAACAGAATGGCTACAGCAGTGCAGCCCTCCCTAGTGGGGATACAGCAAGACCTTTATTTCTGTCCTGTTCTATGCCACTCTCTTCTCTGTAGTCTCTTTTCTTGCCCTCATCACCATAGTATCTGAGCCCCAGCCAGTTGCGCATTGAGTCATGTGACTAAGATCTGACATGTAAGGTTCATCTCAGGAGAGAATTGTTTGTGCAGCGGAGAGAGGTTTGGTTTGGTTGGGTTTTGTTGACACATCCAGGCTGCTCAGTGTTTGTATCAGTGAAGGCAGGATGAAGCATCAACTGGCACCTAGACTTGGAGGTTTGGAATGGTCCTAAGTCCCCATGGGAGATTGTTCCCCAGTCTGGCACTGACCCCAAGGAAGCCCTGTTGAGGGCAGAGGAGGTCACTCATATTGCAGAGAGTTCCCTGGGACCTGTGGAGCAGTTATTGACCACGGTCTTCATCCCACAGCATGAGGCTCTTTCAGCTATCCTGGCTGAACACCTTGAAGATACAGACTGAGACGCTGGACTTGACTCTGCTCTGTGGGAAGGCAGTGTAGAGAGTCGGAGATGGGCTGATGCGCTTGAGATTGCTGGGCAGACAGGCTGTACTAGCTGGAGTTTCTTAAGTGCTGAAGGCTTGGTGCCTAGGTCTGTCACTGCCTAGGTCTGGCCAGAAGGTGGTGAAGGTGTGAATAACAGGGGACAAGTCCTCACCTGCTAGCATGGGACAGTGTCTCAGCCAACTGGAGATGGGAGAAAGCGTCACCCACAGACACTGCTATGGAAGAGCTCAGAATCAGCGAGAAGGCCAGGAGCTTCCTGAACCAGGCCCTGAATTGGCCAGTTGTGGGTGTGAAAGTGCCACTAGGGGCAAACTCCTCTGCCCTGAGCATCACCACTGCCCCCTTGGGTTCCAGTACAAAGGCGCTTGTCCCAGTATAGCTAGTCCCACAGGGGAGGGGAATAAGCTAGACTGGTCTAAGGCACCTTATCCAGTATAAGCGCATCCCCACAAGGGATAACTGAGGCTATGATTTAGTCACAGGTATTTTTAGTAAAAGTCATGGACCAGTCACGGGCAATAACTAAAAAGACATGGCATGTGACCGGGCCACAACTTTTACTAACAATACCCCTAACTAAATCTTAGGTGCCGGGGGGCACTCCTGCTCTTGGGGTCGGGGGGTTCCAGAGGACACTGCTGCTCCTTGCGGGGGGGCACTCCAGAGCCCCGCCGCTGCTGCTGGGGGTGGGGCAGCCCAGGGCACTGCTGCTGCTTCTGGACTGCTGCTCTGGGGCAGTACCTGGGACCAGCTGCCTGGGGCCAACTGAGCAGCAGTCGGTGCGGCTGGCCCGAGGGTCGCCCTAGGGTGAGCTGCACCAGACACTGCAGAAGTCACAGAGGTCCTGGAAAGTCATGGAATTCCTGACTTTGTGACCTCTGTGAAAGACTCGCAGCCTTTTGTATATCAGTAAAAACTCACACCCCAAAGTGACAGCAAAACTGTGTGTAGAGCAGGCTACACTCCACCAGAATAAGTGTCCCACTGGCACTGGTACTGTTTAACAAGGCCCACACTTTACAGGGGAACTAAAGGCACAGACCCAGCTTCCAACTACTCAGGCTGTGTCCACACAGGGATCTGCCCCCATCTGACCAACCCACTGCCAGGTTGTGTATGGACAAGGCCAAAGGCAAAGATTGGCGCTTTGAGGGGTAAATCCAAGATAATTTCCTGCAGCTGCAAATCTCTGAGCTCCCAAGAAGCCCAACAGCCCCAGAAGACCCCCAGCCCGCTCCTCAGGGCCCCCCCAGGGGGAAGCACTCAGTGACAGGGAGCCTTTGAAAGGACCAGGCTCAGGGATAAGGCAGGGGAGTGGGGGGAGCAGAGGGGTACAACTCCCCTCAAGCCAGGACAAGTGCCCTACCCACTGTCCCCCAGGCCTCCCTTCAGCCCTTGCTGACGCAGTGACCGCTCCTCAGGCTGGGCTGGGCTGGTTCTGGAGCTCCCAGCATTTCCTGCCAGCACCCAGTGCCAGCTCCCCACCTCCTCCTGGGAAGAGGGGAGATATTGCGCCCCTCTCCTGCTGCCTTCCCTTCCCTCTCCATCTGCACCCCCATCCACCTGCTCCACAAATCTCCATTAAATCTCTCTTGTGAAGTGGCATAATGTTCTAAAATATTTTGAAGTGTAGGAAGGCCATTCCCACTGGGTGGAGGTATCGGGGCCGCAGGTGTGAAAGCTCATTTTCGTTGCCCTCTGCTGGACTCTCTCCAATTTGTCCACATCCCTTCTGTAGTGGGGGGCCCAAAACTGGATGCAATACTCCAGGTGTGGCCTCACCAGTGCCAAATAGAGGAGAATAATCACTTCCCTCGATCTGCTGGCAATGCTCCTGCTAATACAGCCAGCTCTCCTGGACTCCTTTCCCCCTCAGCTTAGCCTCCCAGGGGATCCTGCCCATCAGTTTCCTGAGGGAGTCAAAGTCTGCTTTTCTGAGGTCCAGGGTTTGTATTCTGGTGCACTCCTTTCTTCCTATACACACTGCACCTGAACACAGACATGCTGCACACACACTGCATGCAAACACTTCAGACACACACACTGTACACATGCATACTCCAGACACATGCTGCAGACACACTGCATATACACACCACACACACTGCATGCACACACACAATGTGTGCGTATGCAAATGCACACACGCATGCGAACACACACACCCCACACACATATGCTGTGTGCGCACACACACACTACACATCTGTGTGCCCAGCTGGGGCCTTGCTTGGAGACATGAACACCTTCACTTCTCCCTGTGCCCGGTCACCTCACCATGATGTCACGAGGTCGCCTCAGGACATGGATGAGTAACACCAGCCCCAGGATTGGGGAGCCCTCCCCAACCCCGCTGGTTGTCCTGGACTGCAGCAGCTATGCCCTGGGCAGCGGGCTGGATCTGTGACTCCAGGCAGGTCAGTTGGATATTCTGGGGCCAGCACTTGGGGCTGCCTTTAAATACACTGAATAAGTAAAGGGGCCCCTCCAGCAAGTGGAACTGAACTGAACTGAACCATCCTCTCCCCCAGTCCCGGGGCCCCAGAGCATGACCCTCCACCCACGTTTGTTTTACTGACAGTCAGGGCTTGCTCAGTCTCTGTGGGTGTGTCACAGCCTCAGCTAGAGATAACCTCAGGGCCTTGTCCCACAGAGCTCACAGCCTGCATAGACCAGATAGATTATTAGCCCCAATTTAAGGAGGGAGGAAACTGAGACACGGAGACAGAAACATGAAAAGTCAGTAGCAGAGTCAGTGCTGGTACCCATATTGGCTGAATGGCAGGCCAGAACCACGTCCAAAGACCCATTGGGGGCCCCGTGGGCGGTAGCTACAGAATCCAGGGATGGATCACCCCCACCCCTCCACCCTCTCAGGTATTTAGTGTCTCAGCACATCATCTGCATGGCTGATTAACTGCTATTGATTATCCCCCTTCTGCTGCCTCGGGCCCTCCCCCCGTTTCATTCCCATCCCTCCCCCTCTCTCTTTCACTCCTTTGTTACTGTCCACACCCCGCCCTCCCATCCTGCTCAGCCCTCCCACCCCCCAGGTAGAAGAACATACAGACCACTGGGCTAGGAAGAACAGCTGGGAGCCAGGGAAGACCAGGGCCCATAGCCAAGGGGGAGGGGTCCCAGGCATTTGTCCTGAGGTTCAAGGCGAGTGGAATTGCCCCAGGTGGTTCCCAGCTCAGACATGGAATTGCTCCTGGGAGCTCTGCCCACCAGATTCAGAACTGGCCCCCTCTGGGATGCTTCTGGAGTTCCCTAGGTCCCAACGTGTGAGGCAGTGGTAGAGGAAACGGGGAGAACTGCCCTTGGTGGCCTTTCACGTCCGTGTGGTGCCTTTCCAAGCATATTATGCAGTTGACCAAAGGAGGTGGATGACATGAATTTTCACATGGGGCTGGAGAGCAAGCCCACCTAGCACACAGCCAGCAGCAGGAGCTGTCCCATGGGGCTGGCTTCCCACTCTGCCATGACTGAGGCCAAACAGGAAGGACGGTGCGACCCCATGTGCCAGGTGGCAGTGCGCAGGGTGGGGAGCCAGGCCCAGCTCTGCAGGAGCCCTGGCTGCCAGGTGAGCATAAGATGGGCTCGCTCTCTAGCCACCCCCTCCCAGACCTTCCCTCCGCACCAGGCTGGGATTGGGCTTGTGGTGCGTGAGGCGTGGGTGTCACAGAGGGGGCAGCGGAGGCGGCGTCCATCCACTGAACAGGGAAGCACTGCGGATATCCATTGCCCCTGGTTGTAAAACCTGGCCCCACCACTGCTGAGCTCCTCTCAAATGTCCAGTGCAGTGCGGCTGGGCACCCAGCCATCAGAGCACATGCACTAAGGGCAGTCAGCTCTCATGGTCAGAGGCCTGGAGTCCAGTAGAGGGCGCTTCGTGACCACAGGCCCTACAGCCTGGGGAGGTGCTGGCGAGGGGGCTGCTGTATGTAGCTGGTCAGAGGGGCCTGGCCCTGCTCTGGCTGCAAAACCGGGGAACACCAGAGTGTCTGAAGCTGTGGCGGAAAGCAGGGGGAACTGGGAGCCCAGGGTCTTCACCAAAACCAGGAACTCCCTGAGATTGTGTGTGTCCAGTGTGGGTGTTGTGTGCAGCGTGTGGTCTTATGCACGTGCTCTGTGTGCATGCATGCACATGGATTGTGCATTTGTGTGCCGTGCACATTGTCCTGTGTGTGTGTGCGTGTCCTCTGAGTGTGCACACATGCTTGTGTGTGTGTTCTCTGAGTGAGCCTGTTTGCATGTGCAGGGACTGGAACACTTTGTCTCCAACTCTCAGGCAGAGGAGCCGGTTCCCCCAACCCCTGGCTCAGGGCGCTGATTGTCCCCTGACTGGCAATAGCTCCCTAGGCAAGCAGGGAGAAATTCCAAATGCACTGGAAGGAAAGAGACCCAGGGTTTGTGAGTGGAAAAGTCCCACTGGCTCTCACAGAGAAGCTGCCCCTGGATTCCCCAGCCATGGAGCGTAGCAGAGGGAGCCCACTCGCAGAGTCACAGAGTCATTTCTAGAGCTCCTGCTAGGTTCAGGCCTATTGCTCTGCAGGACTTTTCTCAGGGGTCAAGGTCCCACCAGAAATGAAAGCACCAGCATGAGGTAAAGGCTCTGGACTAATAGACCTGACTGCCCAGCCAACCCCATGTTCTCATGGAACGCCTATGCTTTCTTTCCTTCCCTGCGTGCTGGGAAAGCATTCCCCGCACTCTCTGCTGTTATTTTGTTATTTTATCAATAAAGCTTTAAACTTAAACCGTTGGTGTGCTGCATCATCTCCTCCCTGAAAAGATCTGGAGGCCTCAGCCTAATCAACTGATGCCTTTGAGCAAATTAGAAACAAAAATATAATAATGATAATTGAAGATATACCTATCTCCTAAACTGGAAGGGACCTTGAAAGGTCATTAAATCCAGCCCCCTGCCTTCACTAGCAGGACCAAGCACTGATTTTTGCCCCAGATCCCCAAGTGGCCTCCTCAAAGATTGAGCTCATAACCCTAGGTTTAGCAGCCAATGCTCAAACCACTGAGCTATCCCTCCCCACAACTTCAATGTGCAGAGCTCATCCCGTCAACGCCGGGGCTCCAGGGTCTCGGTGCGCAGAGCTCGTCCCCTCAGGGCCGGGGCTCCGGGGTCTCGGTGCGCAGAGCTCGTCCCGTCAGTGCCGGGGCTCCGGGGTCTCAGTGCGCAGAGCTCATCCCCTCAGGGCCGGGGCTCCGGGGTCTCGGTGCGCAGAGCTCGTCCCGTCAGTGCCGGGGCTCCGGGGTCTCGGTGCGCAGAGCTCATCCCCTCAGGGCCGGGGCTCCGGGGTCTCGGTGCGCAGAGCTCGTCCCCTCAGCGCCGGGGCTCCGGGGTCTTGGTGCGCAGAGCTCATCCCCTCAGTGCCGGGACTCCGGGGTCTCAGTGTGCCGAGCAGAGTCTCCAAAAGGATGTGAATGGGAAGCATGGGGGTTGCCTGGGATTTTCTCCCATCCCAGGCTCCCAAGAGTGACACTAGTTCTAGGGCACCCCGGATCCTGCCCATTCCTTGGCACCTCTACAGCAGCACAGCCTGGCTTCCTCCCCCACCCTGCAGGTCCTTACCTGGACGGTCTGGCGGTCTGGGATCCCGCTGTACACAGAGATCTGGGGTCCCGGCTGGCGCCCATTACTGCTGCTGCTGCTGCTGGCAGTGCTGGTGCTGCTGGTGCTGCTGGAGGGAGGTGGAACCTGCAGCTGCTCATTCTCCATGGTAAAGGTCCTGGGCACCAGTTGTGGCAGGAAGAAGGAAATACCAAGGCCGAGGTGGTGGGAAAGGGGATTCTGGTCAGGTTAGAGCTGGAAGGAGACAAAAGTAGGCAGTCAGGCTTGGGGCATGGAGCAGTCCCAACCCCTCATACCCTAGCTGGGGCACTGACCCTTCTTACTGGCCCACAGCTGATAAGATGCTGCAGCCATGAGGAATTCTGCATGCAGCGGGGATGCTGTCAGGGAGCCAGGTATGGGCTATCTCTGGATGCAGGTAAGAACAGCTTTGGGGCTGCTCTAAACGGTGCCAGCTGGCTGCGGTCCCCAAGGAACCAGCCTGTTCCAGTCAGTCTCTTTCCCTGCCCCTTCCTTCCCTTGACACGTCCCCAGCCCCTTGAGGCACACACAGGGCTGCCGTACAGAAGGTGCTTGTAGGAGCTGATTCTGCTGGCTCCTTGCTGGCTAGGGACCCAAGGATCTCAAAGCACTTTGCAAAGAGGAATGAATCTGGCCTCAGCAGCTCTCTGGGGTGCGCTGTGAGGATAATTTTCCCCTTTAAACAGAGGCAGAAACTAAGGCACATTGATTCCAATGCCAGAGGGACCACTTGGATCACCTAGTCTGCCCTCCATGCACAGCACTGGCCAGAGACCTGCCCCACAGCAACCCCTAGAGCAGAGCTTTGAGAAAACAGCCAGTCTTGATTTAAAAATAACCAGTGATGGAGAATCCACCATGATCCTTGGTATATTGGACCAATGGTTAATTACTCTCAGTGTTAAAATTGTACCTTATTTCTGAATTTGTCCAGCTTCAACTCCCAGCCATTGGGTTGTGTTAGACCCTTCTCTGCTAGACTGAAGAGCCCCTTATTAAGTATTTGTCCCCCATGTAGATACTTTCAGACTGTGATCAAGTCACCCCTCAACCTTCTCGTTGTGAAGCTGAATAGATTGAGCTTCTTGAGCCCACCACTATAAGACAGGTTTTCTAATATTTCAGTCATTCTTGTGGCTCTTCTTTGAACACTCTCTAATGTATCACTGTCCTTCTTGAGTTGTGGGCATTAGAACTGGACACGGTATTCCAACGGGGGTCGCACCAGTGCCAAATAGAGAGATCAAAATAACCTCTCTCCTCCTACTAGAGATTTCCCTGTTTATGCAACCCAGGATCACACTGGGAGCTCATGTTCAGCTGATTATCTACCCGCCACCAGAGTCACTGCTTCCCAGGATAGAGTCCCCCATCCTGTAAGTAGGGCCTACATTCATTGTTCCTAGCTGAATACATTTACATTTAGCCATATTAAAATGCATGCTGTTTCCTTGCACTCAGTTTACCAAGCGATCTAGATTGCTCTGAATCAGTGACCTGTCCTCTTCATTATTTACCACTCAACCAATTTTTGTCATCTTCAAACTTTATCCGTGATGATTGTATCTTTTCTTCTAAGTCATTGATAAAAATGTTAAAAAGCACAGGCCCAAGAACCAAACCCCACTGGAAACACACTCGCTCGATGATTCCCAGGTTACAGTTACATTTTGAGACCTATCAGTTTTTAATCCATTTAATGTGTGCCATGTTAATTTTATATCATTCTTGGTTTT
Source organism: Chelonoidis abingdonii (assembly GCF_003597395.2). NCBI lineage: Eukaryota > Metazoa > Chordata > Testudines > Testudinidae > Chelonoidis > Chelonoidis abingdonii. The sequence goes on from NC_133791.1 coordinate 22,477,042, forward strand.
TAATCAAAATGTTATGCCGTACCAAGTCAAACACCTTACAGAAGCCTATTACTTCTACACTATGATGTTTATCAGCCAAACTCATCATCTCATCAAAAAAAGAGATCAAGTTAGTTTGACAGAATCTATTTTCCACAAACCCATGTTAATTTGAAGTAATTACTTTAATTCTTTATTAATTGAGTCCTGCATTGGCCACTTCATTATCCAGTGTGGGATTGATGTCAGGGTTACAATTTCTTGTTCAACCCACTTACCCTTTTTAAAAGTTGGCACAACATTAGCTTTCTTCCAGTTTTCTGAAACTTCCCCAGTGTTCCAAGACTTTTAACAGTCCAGCAAGCTCCTCTGCCAGCTCTTTTAAAACTTTTGGATGCAAGCTATCTGGACCTGCTGATTTAAAAATGTCTAAATTGAGTAGCTTCTGTTTAACATCCTCCAGAGATACTAGTGGAATAGATTTCAGAGTAGCAGTCATGTTAGTCTGTATCCGCATAAAGAACAAGAGTACTTGTGGCACCTTAGAGACTAGCTCATGCTGTAGTGGAATAGAAAGAGTGCTATCATCATCATATGTTGAGACTATGTAATCTGTTTTTCCCCAAATACAGAATAGAAACATTTATGAAACACTTCTGCCTTTTCTGTATTATTATTGATAACTATACCATTTCCATATAGCAATGGACCAATACCATTGTCAGGATCCTTTTTGTTTCTAATATAGTTTAAAAACTCCTTCTTATTGTCCTTAACTCTGCAGGCCATAGAGTTCACCTTGCGTCCCTTTGCTTCCCTTATCAATTTTCTACAGTGCCTAACTTTTGAGTTGTATTCATTACTATCTTTTCCCTCTTTATGGCATTTGTTTTATTTTTATTTTTTACAGCTGCCTTCACTTCTCCTCTACTCCAAGTTGGTTTTTTAACTAGTATGGCCTTGACTGTGGCTTTTGGGGCATCTTGTAGGGTGGTCTTAAAAGATTCCCAGTTATCATTTCACATTTTGAGGTTTAAATTCTTATTCTCAGATGAACTGGCTCATAATTGTTTTCAGTGTTGAGAAATTGGCCTTACTAAGGCACCAAGTATATATATTATTGGTGTGGTCTTTATTCTGCTTACATATTAATTAATTACATATTCTGCTTACATAAGTCATGATGGTTTATACTTAAGCTACAATTAATTTTTAGTTCCCAAGGGTTGCACAGCATATTAGTGGGAATAGAACTGTGCTGTCTTGTTACTCAATCATGTGCCTTTACCACAATCTCATCCTTGTGTAAATGCTTGTGTAACCATGCTAACACAATTTGGCTCTTTGTCACCCTTTAAGTGGCTGGTTCATGAAGCTGCTACAGGCTTTGACTAGCTTAGTTCATCCCCTTAGCTCAGGCAATAGAGGGCGATTCTTCTAGATGCAGAGGACTGATTTTCAATTACTGCAGACAGCCCAGGACTGCTGTTACCAGTGGCTTGGGTTAAGAGAAGCCTGTGGCAGTTTAGCTTGGCTGGCTGGAGGGCACTGCAGGTGCCTCCTGGTAGGGGTATCCTGGACGTAGGGTAGGTTTATTAGCAATCCTGAGGAACTGGGGGCAGGTGCCAGCCCTGGGCCTTATGCTACTGTTGGCTACCCCAATGGAGATTCAATTGCCTGCAGTGGAGTTCCTGTGAATGTGCACTTATGTAGCTGGGCACAGAATCCAACCAGGCAGCGCTCTCACCCAGGTCTTGGGGAAGAGATCCTGTGCCCTGAATGAATCCTCCCTGGAGTCTGTGTTTCATCCACCCGCTGGAAGGGCATCTCATCCCCAAGAGGGTGGAGTCATGGGCCTTCCAGCAGGGGAGGCGTCATGGGACCCAGATCCCTGATTAAACCTGTGTTAACTTGATCCTGTCACTGGTTCCTCTAATGACTGTAAGGACCCTGTCAGCAGAGCCTGGGACAGCTGCTGTTCCCACAGTGCCACCAGAAGGTCCTGCAGCCGCGCAGCCGGGGAGTACTGTGGAGAATAGGTGCCGCAGGACGTACTGCCCAAGAGACCCTGGGGCTCTCTGATTGGCCATGTGTCCCTACTTAACCCCAGGGGCTGCCCCACAAAGTTAGCTGGGCAGCCACACAGGCCTTGGCCTGTAACTGGGCTGGACTTTGCCTTGTATCCTGGTCTCTGGTCTGTGACTCCAGCCTGACTTTGACCCTGCCTCTCGATCCTAACCTGGTACTGCCTCTAATCTCTAATCTCTGACCCTGGCCTGGCTCTTGTTTATGGAACCTGGCCTTGTGATTCCTCTAACTCGGGCTTGGCAACTCCTGTCCATGGTGGGCAGACCTCAGACCAGCTGCGACCGCCTACGCCCCAGTCCTTTCCACTGACTCCCATCTTAGAGATGTCTGGACCGGAGGGTCACTTGGTATGAAATTTTGCATTGACAGCTTCCCATCTGTGTCTATTTCATGTACACAAGGACAGATAACACCCCGGCCTGTGGGCACCACACAAGCCATGTGCTTAAATGTCCCTGTTGTCAGAAAGAATCTGAGCCCACATGATACCAAGGAGTGGGAACACTGGGGTCCCATGGTCAGGTTGCCAGGTCCATTCCGTTAAAATGTTTAAACTGTTGCCCCTGATGTGCCCAGAGAGTAGTGAAGGGCAAGGGCTGGGCTACTGACTTTTAGGGGGTTGATGCAGAGACTTCAGCCACGACATCTCCAGCGTTGCCAACCCTAACCATCCTGAAATCAGGAATCAGGCCCCCAAAATCTGCAGATTGGTTTAACAATCATGAGATTTTTAAAAATAATAGATCTGGGTTCTCTTTGCTTCCTGTTCTGGAGCCTTGAGGGTTCACATTTTCCAGCTTTTCTCCACAACCGTGAGATCAAGATCAGGGGCAGGCAAACTTTTTGGCCTGAGGGCTGCATTAGGTTTCAGAAATTTTATGGTAGCCAGGCATGGCCCAGCCCCGCTCCCTATCCAACCCCGCCTGCTTCTCGCCCCCTGACGGCACCCCCCCCCGGGACCCCTGCCCCATCCACACACCCCCGCTTCCTGTCTCCTGACTGCCCCCAGACTCCCTGCCCCTAACTGCCCCCCACAGCCCCCCTTCCTCCTTCCTGACTGCCACCCATCCAAACCACTCTCTCCCGAAGCCGCCCTTCCAGACCACTCTCACCCTAATCTGCTCCCCACACTTTCCCATTCCAACCCCTCCTTCCTGGACTGGCCCCCCCCCGGGACCCTGCCCATCCACACGCTTCTCCCTGAACTGCACCCGGACAGCTGTGCTCTCCATTCAATGCTCCCTGTTCCCTCACCCTCTGACTACACACCGTCCCACCCTGGTCCCTGCCCACCCCCCTGCCCACGCCTCAAACTCCCCTGCCCTCTATCCAACCCCCATCCCCCACTCCGTGCCCCCTTACTGCACTGCCTAGAGCACCGGTAGCTGCTGGCGCAGCTGCATCATGACAGGCAGCTGCACCACCTGGCTGAAGCCAGCCGCACTTCGTACAGCACAGAGACAGGATCAGGTAGGCTCTGCAGCTGCGCTGCCCCAGGAGCTCGCAGTCCTGCTGCCCAGAGCATTGCACCTGCAGCACAGTGAGCTGAGGCTGCGGGGGAGGGGGAACAGCAGGGGAGGGGCCGGGGGTGAGCCTCCTGGGTCAGGAGCTCAGGGGCTGGGCAGGAGGGTCCCATGGGCTGTAGTTTGTCCACCTCTGCTCTAGATAGTTACCTTATAACGAGAAGGGAAGCTGGGGGTATCCCCTAATTCCAGGTGCTTGGGCTTCCAGCAAAGCACCAACTATCATGAGACTCCCAATATAATCGGGAAGATTGGCACCGTTGCCTTCCAGTGCCGAGAGATGAATCCAGCTGGAGCCCATCCCTTAGAGATGAAATGACTGGCTGCTTTACACCCCTGCAGAATGACACTGGAGAATGGATCAGATTAAATAAAACCCCATTTCCTGGTAAGCAGAGCTAAGTCACTTGCCAGCTCTTATGGGCTGAGTTGGGGAACAAGCTGAGGCAACACAAGAGCCAGCCAGGGCCCCAGTCCAAACACACAGCATAGCCACAGGAACGCACTCCTTTGCTCCCCTCAGGATCTGGCACCTTAATCCCCTAGGCCCCTGGGGAATCCCCGTGTCCATCCCCATGGCATCTAGCTTACATGAGAAGCAACATAGGGACATGGCAGCGGAAGGGATGTCCTGAGTCACTGAGTCCAGTCCCCTGCTATAGCAGCAAACAGGGCCGGCTTTAGCAAGTGCGGGGCCCAATTCGAACAGTTCTGATGGGGCCCCGGCAGAGATGACTGAAAAAAAAAAAAAACACATTAAAAAACATGTGGGGCTTGTCCTCACCGGGTGACGCTCCTAGTTTTCGGCGGCAGGTCCTTCACTCGCTCCGGGTCCTCAGCGGCACTGAAGGACCTGCCGCTGAAGTGCTGCTGAAGACCCAGAGTGAGTGAAGGACCCGCCGCCAAAGTGCTGCCGAAGACCCGGAGCAGTGCTGGGTGAGTAAAAATTAAAAAGGAGCCTCTCACCAGGGAATGATTCTCGATCACTTGCCCCCCCACCGCCGGCGGCCCTGCCACTGGGCATGGAGCCCCATTCGGGGGAATTGGTGGAATTGGCCTAAAGCCGGCCCTGGCAGCAATCAAACATCATATAATCCCATTCATACATTTCTCAGGCTCCATGTTAAAGCCAGCTAGGTTCTCTGCCCACCCTGCTCCTACTGGGCGGCTCCAGAACCTCCCTCCTCTGATCGTTAGAAACCTTCTAATGTCCAGCCTAGATTGATTCCTGGCCAATTTATCCCCATTTGTTCTTGTGCCAACATTATCCTTCAGCTTCGCTAGCTCTTCACCTCCTTGGTGTCCATCCCTTGCTGTATTTTTAGAGATCAACCAGAGCCCCACTCCAGCTGTGTTCGACGAGGCTGACCATCCCCAGTTCTCCAGGCTCCAGATCTGCTTTCCAAGCTGCTGATCATCCTGGCACCTCTTCTCTGCCCTGATCCAGTTTGAATTCATCTTTCTTGAACATGGGTGACCAAAACAGTATTCCAGGTTCCAGAGTAGGTCTGACCAGTGCCAAACAGAGGGGTAATATAACCTCCTTCACCTCCTCCAGAGTTCCTGCTTTACACATCCAAGAGCAGCTCCAGCAAAGAAGAGAAGAGTGAGACTCTCTCAGCTGCTTGGACCCATGGCCTGATCCTGTGGCCTCTCTCCTGGCTAGAGTTGCCAACTTTCTACTTGCACAAAACTGAACACCCTTGCCCCGCCCCTGCACTGTCCCTCCTCTGAGGCCCCGCCCCTGCCACACCCCTTCACTGAGGCCCTGCCCCCACTCATTTCATCCCCCCTCCCTCTGTCTCTCATTCTCCCCCACCTTCACTCACTCACTCATTTTCACCAGGCTGACGGTGTCCAGGGAGTGAGCACCAGCTGGACAGACAAATAGTGCCCAGCGAGTGTGTGCCAGCCAGCCAGCCAGATGGTGTGCAGGGCGCGGGCACCAGCTGGGCAGACAGACGGTGCCAAGGGAGCGTGCACGAGGTGGGCAGACAGATGGTGCCCAGGGAGTGTGTGCCAGTTTGGCAGACAGCCAGCTGGATAGACAGATGGTGCCCAGGTAGCATGTGCCAGCCAGGCAAACAGAGTATGCCAAGGGAATGTGTGCCAGGCAGACAGACAGATGGTGCCCAGGGAGCAAGCAATAGCTGGACAGACAGAGGGTGCCTAGGGAGTGTGCACCAGCCAGGCAGACAGGCAGTGCCCAGGGAGTGGGTACCAGCTGGGCAGACAGTGCCTGGGAGCATGCAACAGGTTTGCAGAAACAGTGCCCAGGGAGTGGGCACCAGCTGGACAGACAGAAGGTGCCCAGGGAACAGGCACAAGTCAGGTAGACAGATGGTGCCCAGGGAGTGTGTGCCAGCCAGGCAGACAGTGCCCAGGGAACGGGAACCAGCTGGACAGACAGAGAGTATCCAAGGAGGCAGACAGACAGTGCCCAGGGAGTGGGCACCAGCTGGATAGACAGATGGTGCCCAGGGAGTGTGCACCAGCCGGACAGACAATTGTCCCTCTCAATGTCATGAAAATCAGCTCCACTGTGGAGTCCGGAGTGAGCAGAGGGACCCTGCAGTGACTGTGATTCAGGGACTAGGAGACTCCCCTTGCTACAATGGGCTAAGGGCCATTTACTGCTCCCCCAGACCAGTGTCCCTGGCCAAGTGTCTGTCTGATTTCCCTGGGCTCTGGGATGCGACCAGCCTGGGACTAAGCAGGTGCCGCTGGCCAGGAACCCCCTTGCCATGTGGGAGTTTTCCCTGCCCTCGTTCATTCAGTTCCCCCTCCAGCTCTGAGGAACTGCCAGGGGCCAGCCCTGCAGCTTGCCCACCCCTCCCCAGGCTGGGCTACTGACTCTGGTGTGTTGGCGGCAGGCTCAGGCCCCAGATCTACAGGTCCTTGTACTTTTCCCAGTGACATGTTTTTCTTCCCTTGTTCTCTGTGTTACTTGGCCAGGGAGCGGTGGGAACACCGGGCTCCAAGCCATCCCAGGGAGCAGGGTTGTGACATTTGCTCGCTTACCTTTTGTCACTGATGCCAGGCAGAAGGCCAGTTCACTGTGCAGCTCTCAGCCTGCAGTGTCTTTGCACTCTAGCCTAACCCAGGCCTTGGCTAGCAGGACTAGCGGTTGGTCCTCTGCCTCCATGCTGTATGGCACAGCAGGGCAAGGTCCAGTCAAGCCTTGCCCCAAATGGGGCACCTTGGTCTCAGATATTTTGCTGATTTTGAAGAAAACAAACAACAGTTTTGCCGCACGAAATGCATTTGGTGAGAATGAGGGCAGAGCAGCCTGCAGTGCATAGTGCCTGGGGACTGGGCTCCCTGATTCCCCCTTGTTCACCAGCATGGATGGTTGCATTTCCCACCGTGGGGAGTTCCAGAGGATGGACATGCTGTGCCAACCTTGCTTCTGGTTCCCCCTGCTCTGTGTGGGAAGTGCCCAGGCCTGGCACAGCATACTTCCCCCCAGCACTGGCACTGCTCTTTTGTGTATGGGAGGGGGTGGAGCCAGATTCTGCCCACTTCCCCCACTTGCACGAGGAGAGGATGTAGCAGCCCTGTGGATGCTGCTCTCCCCCAGACATCTGGCAGTGAAAGGTCTAACATGATCCAATGGCTGGAAGCTGAAGCTAGACAAATTGAGACCGGAAATAAAGGTGTAAATGGTTAACGGTCAGGCAGGGTAAGTAATTACTGGAACAACTGACCAGGGTCATGGTGGATTCTCCATCACTGGCCATTTTTAACTCAAAACTGACTGGTTTTCTAAAAGCTCTGCTCTAGGAATTATTTGGGGGCAGGTCTCTGGCCTGTGCTAAACAGAGGTCAGACAACAGGATCATAATGGTCCCTTTTGGCCTTGGGAGGAATGAATTGCGAGGATCACCCTGTTTTCCCTTTTGGAATCTGGGCATCACACCTGCCTTTGCCAGGCCACTGTGAGCTCTCCTGTTGCCCAGAACTTCTATAAGCCTAATAATACCTAGCTTTTATCATGTGCTTTTCATCAGCAGACCTCAAAGAGCTTTACACAGAAGGGCAGTACCATCATAATTTTACAGATGGGGAAACTGAGGCACCGGGTGGGGAAGTTATTTTTTCTAGGTCATGTAGCAGGCCAGTGGTAGAGCCAGGAGAGCCCTGATCTCCTGAGTCCCAGTCCTGTGCTCTGATCACTATTCCACACTGATTCAAAACTCAGTTCCTGGAGATGTGCATCACCCAGCCATGCTGATCCAGACCTGTTTAGTTCGAGGCTATGTATTCCCTTCCCTGTTGTTTGCCAACCGTGGCATTTACAAATTCCCCTCTCCTACTCCTTCAGCCCCTCTCTGTGCTCACGGCTATCCCCCAAAGCCCTTCATCTTCTGCTTAGCCCTGGGGCAAGCCCTGTCTCCTTCTGCCCTGCAGCTCTTACTCAAGCAAAACTCCCTTGGACTCGGTCAGGGTTTGGCCTGAGAATATGCAGCAGCTCCAGCCACCTTCTTTTTCCAGCGGATCCCTTCACAGACTCATGAGCCAGATTCCCAGCTGGTGTAAACTGGTGTAGATCCAATAAGAGGCTATTGAAGTCCTTGAAGCTGCGCAGGTTTATGCCAGCTGAGGATCTGGCCTCATAGATCCTCCTTGGGTTGCCTCTTTCTCCTTCTTCATTACCAGTGCAGACTTCTCTTCCTGCCCTCACATCTCTGAGCCAGACTCTCATGGAGCCTCATTAGCTGCTTCTTGCCCCTTCACTGAAGCAGACACTTTCTCCACTAGGATATGCAATCCCCAGGGCCCTGCTGAGCGTGGCTGAAATTGAAGCCAGTTTATTTACCCACAGCCCGGCCCTGGCTTCCTCGAGTCTTTTATGGGCTTGAGCATACAAATGTTGTTGTTTTTTTATGGGCAATCCTGCTGCGATAGGTACAGCAGTGGAAATGGCCGTGGAGATGCAGTTTCTGGCAAGAGGGCCTGGGGATAGGGGGTTTTACAGCTCCAGGAACTGCTCTGCTGCTAGCAGACAAAGGCAGGTAGAGACCCCTGAGCTCCCCTTTGATATATGGCATGGCTGTAAATCTCTTCCTCCCTTGCAGACCTCGTTCCAGGCCATGTACCTTTAAACTGCTCCACTGGGCACCAGAGCATTGTTCCTCCGAGGGCGGCAGGCGGCCTTTCGCCCCATCAGCTCAGCAGAGAGGAGGTGTCTGAATGATTGACAGGAAACTCTCCAGGCCTCACACCTCCATAGCATCCAGATGATGCCCAAATGAGGGCTGCTCTGGCATCTCACTGGGCACCTGCGGGCCAGGCTGAGCAGAGTGGAGCCACCCTCATTTTCAGACCAGAGTCATGGTCTGCAGAGATCCAAATGCCTCTGGGGCCTTCATGGGCAGATTATGGGTGAGGCATGGGGGGACCTTGCCCCCCCCAAACTGTAAGCCTCAGACAGGCAGCCTTAGGCTATGTCTATACTACACAGCTTTTAGCGACACAGCTGTGCCGCTAAAAGTCGTGCTATGTAGCCGCTGTTTGTCAGCTCTTCTGTGACAAAAAACTTCCACCCCCAACGAGCGGCATTTGTGTTGTCCTCAGAATTTTGTTTATAACACAGTAATTAACGGGTGATTAAGATAAGACAGGGCTGTTAGGAGGTTTCCTAAAGTTAAATGATCTGTTCTAAGCTTGGTGAACTGCAAACAGTAAATAGCCTAAATAATAGAAAGTAACTGTAGATTTTTCTACAATTGTTTCAATTGTTGTATTCAAGAGGTGGTAACAAGTTACTACTATCTTTCTTTAAGAAGATAACTGATTTTTTAAACAAAGGAAATGCAGTAAATCTAGGAAGTCAGGAAGGCATTTGATACAGTTCCACATGCAAAATTATTAGTTAAACTGGAGAAGATGGGGATTAATAAGAGAACTGAAAGGTGGATAAGGAACTGGTTAAGGGGGAGACTGCAACAAGTCATACTGAAAGGTGAATTGTCAGGCTGGAGGGAGGTTACTAGTGGAGTTCCTCAGGGATCAGACTTGGGACCAATCTGATTTAACAGTTTTATTACTGACCTTGGCACAACAAGTAAGAGTGTGCTAATAACATCTGCAGATGGCACAAAGCAGGAATGTTTTGCCAATAGGGAGGAGGGCCAGAATATCATACAAGAAGATCTGGACAACCTTGTAAACTGGAATAATAGAAATGGGATGATATTTAATAGTGCAAAGTGCAAGGTCATGCATTTAGGGACTAATAACAAGAATTTTGGCTATATGCTGGGGACTTATCAGTTGGAAGCAACAGAGGAGGAGAAAGACCTGGGCATATTGATTGATCACTAGATGACTGCAAGCTGTCAATGTGATGTGACCATGAAAAGGTGACACAGTCGGTGTTAGGGTACATCAGGCGAGGTATTTCCACTAGAGACAGAGAAGTGTTAGTACCATTATACAGGGCATTGGTGAGACCTCATCTGGAGTATTGTGTGCAATTCTGGTCTCCCATGTTTAAGACAAATGAATTCAAACTGAACAGGTGTGGAGAAGGGCCACTAGGATGATCTGAAGAATGGAAAACCTACCTTAGGAGAGGAGACTCACAGAGCTTGGCTTATTTAGCCTAACCAATAGAAGGCTGAGGGGAGATACGATTGCTTTCTATAAATACATCAGAGGGATAAATACCGGGGAGGGAGAGGAGTTATTTAAGTTAGGCGTCAACATGGACCCCAGAACAAATGGATAGAAACTGGCCATCAACAAGTTTAGGCTTGAAATTAGATGAAGGTTTCTAACCATCAGAGGAGTGAAGTTCTGGAGTAGCCTCCCAAGAGGAGTAGTGGGGGCAAAAAAACCTGACTGACTTCAAAACTGAGCTTGATAAGTTTATGGAGGAGATGGTATGACAGGATTGTCTACAATGGCATGTAGCCCATTGTTGACTGCCTGTAGCATAAATCCCCAATGGCTCGAGATGGGACACTAGATGAGGAGGGCTTTGAGTTACACAGATAATTCTTTCTCAGGTATCTTCCTCATGGGTCTTGCCCACTTGCTCAGAGTCTAACTGATCACCATATTTGGGGTCAGGAAGGAATTTTCCCCCAGATCAAATTGGCAGAGACCTTGGGTTTTTTTGCCTTCGTCTGCAGTATGGGGCATGGGTCGTTTGCAGGTTTAAACTAGTGTAAATGGTGAAATCTCTGTAACCTGAAATCTTTAAACTGTGATTTGAGGATTTCAGTAACTCAGCCAGATCTTAGGGATATATTACAGGAGTGGGTGGGTGAGGTTCTATGGGCTGGAAGGTGCATGATCAGACTAGATTATCACGCTGGTCCCTTCTGACTTCAGTAAGTGTATCTGAGTAAGAATATGCATGACCATTTTAAACCTAGCCAATGCCCCATAAGTGACTTGCCACAAGATGTCAGAACATGTTAGCATTAGAGCTGAGTGAGTCTAATATTTAATTTCCTTTCTTGATATAGGAAATAGATACCGTGCTCCTGTCAGATAATTTCTAAGTTATTATCTACAAAAACACTAGAGTTTTCAGTTCCCTAAGAACCCCTCTGGAATCATGGTTACAGTCCCCCTGCAATCTGAAATGGCACCCCTGTGGGCAGGCATGGAATCCCCCCCTGCCCCCCGCCCCCAACCCCGTGTGTGGTCCCATTGGCCTGACTGGAGCTGTCCCCTCCCCCCCCAATATAGAAGTCAAACTACACCTATGGGGACCTTGGGTCTTTCCAGTCTGGGTCTGAATGTTGCAGCTTGAGCCCATTGCTTGTGCAGCCCCTGGAGATGACAGGGCCCAGCACACCATGCTCCAGCCTGATACAAGCAGAGGCAGAATGAAATAGTAACACTTAGCACTTGTGTAGGAATGTAAGACATAAGCATGGCCACATTGGATCAGACCTATGATCCATCTAGCCCAGTATCCTGTTTTCCAACAGTGGCTGATGCCAGGTGCTTCAGAGGGAATGAACAGAACTGGGCAATAATGAAGTGATCCATCCCCTGTTGTCCAGTATCAGCTTCTGGCAGTCAGAGGTTTAGGAACATCCAGAGCAAGGGGTTGCATCCCTGACCATCCTGGCTAATAGCCATTGAGGGACCTAACCTCCAGGAACTGATCTCATTCTTTTTTGAACTCACTTATACTTTTGGCCTTCACAAAATCCCCTGGCAATGAGTTCCACAGGGTGACCCTGTATTGTGTGGAATAAACTTCCTTATATTTGCTTTTAACCTGCTGCCCATTAATGTCATTGGGTGACTGCTGGTGCTTGTGTTATGGGAAGGGGTAAGTAACACTTCCCAATTCATTTTCTCCACTCCAGTCGCAATTTTATAGACCTCCATCATATCCCCGTTAGTGGCCTCTTTTATAAACTGAACAGTCCTGGTCTTTTTAACCTCTCCTCACATAGAAGCTGTTCAATGCCCTAATAATTTTTGTTGCCCTTCTCTGTACCTTTTCCACTTCTAATATATCCTTTTGGAGATGGGCGATCAGATCTGCAAGCAGTATTCAAGGTGTGGATGTACCATGGATTTATACAGTGGCATTATGATATTTTCCATCTTATTATCTATCCCTTAATGGTTCTTAACATTCTGTTTGCTTTTTTGACTGCCGCTGTCCACTGAGCAGAGTTTTCAGAGAACTATCCACAATGATTCCAAGATCTCTTTCTTGCGTGATAACAGCTAATTTAGACCCCATCATTTTGTACATATACTTGGGATAATTTTTTCTGATGTGCATCACTTTGCATTTATCAACACTGAATTTCATCTGCCATTTTGTTGCCCAGTCACTCAGTTTTGAAAGGCCCTTTTTGTAGCTTTTTGTAGCTGCCTGGGACTTAACTATTTTGAGTAGTTTTGTATCATCTGCAAATTTTGCCACCTCGCTGTTACCCCTTTTTCCAGATCATTTAGGAATATGTTGAATAGGACTGGGCCCAGTACAGACCCCCTGGGGGACACCACTATTGACCTCTCTCCATTCTGAAAACTGACCATTTATTCCTACCCTTTGTTAACTATCTTTTAGCCAGTTACCAATCCTGAGAGGACCTGCCCTCTTATCCCATGACAGAGGAATGACACGGTGAGTTGGTGGCAGGGAAGACAGGTGTTCTTGTGCCCAGCCATGTGCTTTAGCTACTGGACCACACAGAGGTCACTTGGGTGAACATTCATAGATTCCAAGGCCAGAAGGGACCATTGTGACCTCTGTACAACACAGGCCAGAGACCTGCCCCCCAATAATTCCTGGAGCAGAGCTTTTACAGAAACATCCAGCCTTGATTTAAAAATTGTCAGTGATGGAGAATCCACCACGACCCTTGACAAATAGTTCCAATGGTTAATTACTGTCACTGTTAAAAAATGTACTCTTTATTTCCAGTCTGACTTTGTCCAGCTTCAACTTCCAGTCAGTGGATTGTGTTGGAACATGGAGCTCTGGGTTCTGAAGTCTCCGCAGGGGGCACCCCAGATACATGGGACCCGCGGGAAGCCCTGGAAAGGGAGGGAGAGATTGTTCAAGGCTGAATCTCAGGGAGGACTTCCAGATAGATCGAGCAGGATTGTCTCCAAGGGGAGAGCTAGGAGTCCCCCCAATCAGGACATCTAGAGCTAGGCTGGATACAGCCCTCGGGATGAGCTAGCCTCGGTGGAGCAGGTGGACATGATGGCTTAATGGCCTTTCTCATCCCATGGTAAAGGCAGTGGGCTTGGACCCAGGGGCTCTGGGTTCAGCTCTGCCATGGAGCTGTGGGCTCTCGGGCAACTCACTGAGCCTTTCTGGGCCTCAATTTCCCATTGTGGAATGGGGACAATCCTTTCCCACATGTAGGGCGCAGCAAGAATTGACCCCCCAGGGACTGCAAGGTGCTCAGACACCATGGGGACATGGGCTGCAGGAGCAGCTGGAGAAATGCAAACATGCTCTTTCCTCTCCTGCTTGTGCACCTCAAATGTGCTGGGATATGTGATTTTGGACCCATACTGACCCCATACCCGGTTATCTCCTGGCCCTTCAGTAGAAATGCAGGAGGCACCCACCTTGCTGCTCTCTTTGCGTATCTGGCAGCCCAGGCAGGGATCTCACACCATGCTCGCTGCTGCAGAATCGCATTGGGATCCCCAACAGGTTCATCAGTGTCTGCACCAGAGCAGGGGCCGAAGTGAATTAACTGACTCAGCAGAGGCCTCCCCACTTGCCCTTTTCCACTTCCCTCCTTGTCCATTTCAACTCAAACACAATCAGTGCCAAATCTGGGCCAATCCTGCAAAGGCTCCAGGGCTGGAGCACCCACTGGCGGCCCTGCCAATCAGCTCCTCCCCCTCCCCCCAGCGCCTTCCACACGATCAGCTGTCCCATGGCGTGCAGGAGGTGCTGGGAGGTGGGGCGGAGCAAGAGCAGGGTGTGCTGGCGCCTTGGGGGAAGAGGATGAGTGAAAGCGGGCCTCGGGCAGAGTGGGGTCCAACACCTCCCAGGAAATGACAAAGTCGGCACCTGTATCCATGCAGCTGTTGATCAGCTGTTCCCCTTGTGTGGCTGCCTCTCCTTATTCACTGCTCTTGCGCTGGCAAGTTGACATTGACACCAATGGCTCTGCCCTCCATGCTAGCGCGCAATTTTCATCCGCCAGCCTCATGCTCCTGCTTTAAAACTTTCAGCCATCCAATGATGGAGCAGAAACTGTCATGTGACTGGGGCAACCAATCACACACCTCCGATAGTACAGACTGAACGGTTCCATGAGTGCCAGCACCGCAGCTACAAATACCCAGGCACTCATAAATATCGAACAGAGGAAGCGACTAAACCCAGCTGAGAGACTTCCAGAGCAACGGTCTCTAGAGCCCTGCAAATCTGCAGACATCCGCAGACCATTTCTGCAGATAGTGGATTGGATGTGGATACAACTCTATTCACCAGCAGTGCCTGGCCCACAGGGTCCAGCTCGGGCAGCCTGGGGGGCACAGTACGCTCAGGGTCAGTAGCAGCAGCCAGTGGCTGGGGTTGGGCAGCAGGTTGGAGTCGTGGCTGTCTAGGACCCACTTGCCACGCCACTTCCTATCCAGCAGTTTGGGCCCCTCGGGCAGTGCCAGCATCCCGACCATGGCCTGGCCCAGCAGCACTGGCTGTGCTCCCAGTCCTGGGCCTGGCCGCCGGCTCCTGGGTAGCAGGGCCCACTCCTGGCCACAGGGATTGGGAGTGGGCGGGGCCCTGGCGCCCCACCCCTCTGCCCCACTGTGATGCAACACGCACTGCTGCTGCCATGTTCCGTCGCTGGTGAGCCCCAGGAGCAGCATGCGATGGGACACCCCTTCCACTTCAGCTGCCCCCCCCCAAGCCACCCCTTCTCAAGACCATGCCCCCACACTGCCCCTTTCCCCCAGTCCCCACCCTCATGCTGTCTTTTCCCTGAAAGCCCCCCCTGCGCACACACACACACACACACCCTGCTTAGCCCTTGGGAGAGGGCTTGCTGCTGTGGATTCAAATACAGGTAAAAGACAGCTAGCAGATCACAGGACAGATCATACGTTGATCTTGCAGGTTGCGGATCCACATTTTTATGTCTGCATGGGCTCTAATGGTTTGGCTGCTCTGCTGCTAACTCCAAAGTGGGGTGGATGCCCTGGTCCCCCTCCCAGCCCCCAACCTGCCCTGTTCCCAAATGCCCGCCCCAGAGAAGGGCAGGCACAGCAGGAAGGAGGGTTGATCCACCCACCCTGGCTATGGGAGATGTGCAATAGCCCAAGCAATTCACCATGACCAGCACAAGGGTTCTCTCTCCCCAAATCCAGATGGCCTTTGAGTTCAGTGTCATCAGGCCAGACACCCAGCTGGTGTAAACCAGTTTAATTCCATTGGCTTCACTGGAGCTGTGCTGATTTACACACCCACTGGGGATCTGGCCCATTAATCCAATGGAGCAACACTGATTTACATCCCACCTGTAACTGGATTCGAACACCCCCCCAAGGACCTACAGCACGGACAGCCCCGGCATCAGCCCAGGGAACGCCCCACCTGTAACTGGATGGGCACACCTCCAAAGGACCTGCAGCACGCACACAGTCCCGGCATTCATCCGGGGAGAGGGGCCCCTGCTTACAAGCCCCATGCCCCATTTTGTTCCAAGACTTCCCCACCCCACACCCTGGGGACTGAGCCCAGCTCCCACCGGCAGGGACAGCAGACACTGCCCCACTGGGGAGAAGAGAGGAAAGCAGGAGGAGGAAGAGGACATTCCCTTAACCCTTTCCTTCCAGGGGGTACCCAAAGTATGGCCCCCCCAGCCCTCTAGCAAGGTGGGAGCAGTTAGATCAGCAGGTGGACGCTGTCCCATAGACAGATTGGGGGCTAGGAGTGGGGCCATGTCTGACTGGAGGAGGGTAAAGGAAACTTCTGCTGGAGCCCTCTTGACACATGACCTTTGCTCCCTTCAGAGACACCTTGCCTGGCTCTGTTCAGGGGAGTGGAATTAGTGTAGGGTTACCAGCGCCTGCCAGGGCGCACCAGCCCCAGCATTAACCCCTTCCTGGCAGGGAGGGAGGCTGGCTCCTGAGTGTGGATTTCTGTTTCTGCCCCCCACAAAGGTCCCGTAGATCTGCCATGGGTCCTTCAAGGGGGCAGTGGATCTTTGTGTACCGTGGATCTGCCTGTCACAAGGTTTCTGCTGGCCCAGCCCAGATGGCGGCTCCATCCCTCTCTTACTGCAGCCTGACAGAGCTCTCAGCCTGGCACCAACTAACCACCACCCCTCATTGGTTGCTGTCCTGTGAAATGTCAGTGCCACGCTGTGAATTCACCAGTGCATGAGGGCAGAGCAAACTCCACTCCAGGGGCTCTGTGGCTGGGAACTGGGACAGGGCTCACTGCAGCTGGCACTGCCTGCCAGTGGGAAAAGAAACAGCTCTGACCAGCCAGGTAGCAGTGTCTGCCACAGGGATCTAGTCTTGGCCTAGTGAGAGACACGTCCTCTCCAGCTCCCCATCTCACAGCCCCACCTACTCCCCATCACCCAGCCTCTCCCCTTGCCCCAATTTACCTGTTGTGCTCATGGTAAATACAGCTGCTGCTGACCTGGCAGTCCCCTGGGAAGGTGCTGGTGTGTTCACGAGAGTCTCTAATGCAATAACACGCCTCACGTCCATTGGAAAACCAATCCCTCTCACCATCTCCATGTGTTGCCATCCGACTGCATGGCACACCCCCGCCCCAGCTGGCATGGCCTGCTCTCCCCAGTGCCCCTTCCCACCCTTTCCAGCTGGGGAGCTGGGCAGGTAAATACTCATTCCCTGAGAATGCACCTGCAGCCAGCAACACTGGAGCAAAGATCCCAAGAAATGGGCCTGTGTGTGTGTGTGTGGTTTGTGGATGCTGACACGTGAGCATGTGTGTGTGTGTGACGGTCTGTGTGTGTGTGTGTGTGGTTTGTGTTTGGGGTGAGCATATGCGTACATGTGTGGGTGTTTGTGAGTGTGTGTGTGCACGTTGTTTTGGGGGGTGAGCGCAGCTGTGTGTGTTTGTGAGTGTGTATGGGCATGCGTTGTGTTTGGGGGGGTAAGCAAGTGCACATGCCATGTTTGGGGATGAGCGTGCATGTGTGGTTTGTATGGGTTGTCTTGCCGCAGGGCTCTAGTCTCACAGGCCAGCTCCCTGGGTCCCAGTTCAGTGTCAGAGCCAGGCCAGTGCTCCAGACTTTCTCCAGGTTCTGAGAGGCTCATCTCTATTCAAAGGATGTGCACAACACATATACATATCCACACACACACAAATATACAGAAACACACTTGCTCATTCCCCCTTGCTTGTCCTTTCACTAGTGGGCACCTTTCAGGGCCACAGGTGCTGGAACGAGGAATGTTGGGGGGGCTGACACACCCCCTGCGTTTGGATGCTCACCTTGATCCTTGGGGGGGCGCAAGCAGCTGGCGTACATGCCATGCAGTGATGTGGGTGCCCCAGTGTTGATCCACATGTGAAAACCAGGCCTGCCTAGTCGCTGCCTCGAAGTGCGCCTTTCCCCATAGCTGTGGGTGACAGGGACAAGCTCCCTGCTCCCTCCTCCCAGAATCCACACAGTTGTTGCAAGTCCCCCCTCCCCCCACCACCTTCTAACATCCCAGCCCCCATCTCCCCACATTATTGCAGACCTTCCCAGGCCTGGTCCCCGCACAGTCCCCTCCCTCCAGACGTCCTTCCCTAGGTCCCCTGGCTCCAGCTCTGCTCTGAGACCCCAGGACATGTCCCTGAGCACCGTGCAAACCGCGAGGGACGACACTCACCGGAGCCCTGATCCCTGCAGCCAGCGCCTACCCGGCTGCGTCTCTCCCCATCTCTGACCCTTTTCCTCACACCTCCCCAGCCGCGGCCCGGCTCCTCCCCCGAACAAGGGGCGCAGGCCTGCTGGCTTCCTTGCACAAACACACTTCAAAGGCAGCCGGGGTCTGGGTCCCGTTTCCTGGTGGGGATGGGGCAGGGGGAGGGGGGCCTGGCTGGCTCGGGGACCTGGCCAGGAAACACGCCCGCCGGGATGGGGCGAGCAGCAATAACATTTGCATTTCTTACTGCCCGGGAATGTCAGAACAAGAGGCTTCGGGTCGGACGGGCAGCACCTGGCGAGCAGCCCTGGATAAAAGGCTCCCACCCTGGAAGGAACCCCCCCATCCCTCCTTCATGCCAGGGGCTAGGGCATCTGTTCTCATTTTATTTAATCACAGCCAAGAGTCGTTAGTGCTGGTTGTGATCTCCCAGACCAGCTTTCTCTGGGGCAACCGGGCCTGGGTGCCACAGCCTGCCTGGCACGCAGGTCCCACCCATAGCCTGGGCAAAACAAAGCAGCTTTGGTTGGTGTTCTAGAACTAGCTCTCACCATACTGACTGCAATGGCAGTCCTCCGGTCTGATTTCCATGTCACCAACGCATCACACGGGGGACGAGAGAGAACCAGGGCTGGAGTACTGCGGACTGCAGGTTGGGAGTGGGGGCACAGGCAGAAGGCAGGGAAAGCCCAGAGCTGAGATAGCAGGGTGCTGTAGGTCAGGACTGGGAGTCAGGATTGAGGGGCGCTAGCAGAACTGGGGTGTGAGGGGGATGGGTCTGGGCTGGACTAGCAGAATGGAGGCCCTGCAATGGGACTGAGGAGCAGCGGCAGAGCTGTGCATGGAGAACCTCAGACAGAGAAGTAGGGGGGGTCTTAGCTCAGGGCCAAAAGGCATCTGCGGAATTTGAGGTGGAGGAGATTGCCCAACTCCTGATCCCATTATTCTCTGCTCTAGACAAAGGCTCCTGGTCCTCACTTTCCTGGAAAACCTACAATTTCCCGAAATTCCCCCACAGTCCAAACCCACCTCGGGTGCTGTCTCCTTGCTCTTGTGGGAGCTGTCGAGGAGCCCTAACAGTAATTCCATTTCTTAGATCAGATACTAATGCCTGGTAGGGAGAGAGGACAGGACAATCTGTGTGAGCTGGAGCGGGTGGCTGGGCAGAGAGGGACTCTCTCCTGCAGAGTGCCTGAGGAAGGGAAGGCTCAGGAACATCATCAGAAATGAAAAGCAGAGACTCCCTTTTCTGACAGACTTTCTCAGCTCCATGGAGGGTGAAGAAACTGGAGCATATTCTCAGAACTCCTTTTGAGGGATTTCTCCTGTCCCCGTTGCTGTCTGGGGGACGGGCAGAGTGTAAAACCAGCTGTCAGCCCTTCCCCATGCAACAGATACTCTAACCATTACCCCAGATGGGTCTCTGCCCCCTCAACTGGCCGCACCAGTTCATCAGTGCAATACTGTGCCTTCCCTAGCAGTACGAGACCATGTAGCTCCAGCAACAGTAGCAAAGACAGTACTTTTAGATCCAGAGCTCCCAGGTTCGATCCTGCAGACAGTCCAGCAGGGAGCTGTTCATACCCCAGACTCTACGCTCTCAGAGGCAGATCCTGCAAGGTGCTGAGCACCTCCCCAGAGCTGCTGATAGCCCTGAACTCCAATGGAAACAGAGAGTGCTCAGCAGGTCTTACCAGGCACCTGGGTCCCACTTACAGCTGGTGTTGGAAAGTGCCACATACATTATCACACACTGTCAATGGACTATTAGTGATGATGGGAATCACCTTAACAACCCACTTCCTGCCTTTCTGATGCTTGGTTTGTTTTTAGTAGCCATGCAGTAATTATGGAGATTGCATGAAGATTATATCAATTCATTTAGCAACCTGAGCCCTCAATTAATTTCTTTTTTGGCATGCAAACTATTTGCAAAGACACTGGCTAATTAACCCTCACAAGCCCCCTACACAGTGGATGAGAGAGAGAAACCAACATGGAGCCATCAAGCAACTGGCCTGAGGCCACACGGAGTCAGTGGCAGAGCTGGGGTTAGAAATCAGGCTCTCTGAGGTCTAGGCTCAACGCACCAGCCCCCACTACCCTGAGAGGAAGGGCCAGTGCCACCCCTTGAGGTGGGGGCCATGCCGGGGAAGAGTCAATCAGATCAACCCTGACCCTAAATCCTCCAGGAAGTGGATGAGGCCAATGACTGCAGCCTCACAGGGGCAGCTGGGCAGGCAGGGAGGGCACAGCAGGTAGCTGTGTGTACTCCCCCACCCAAACCTTGGTCCAGAACCAAGACTGGAGCTGACTGGACTCTGAGGAGCAAGACAACGTGGACAGCTTTAAAAAAAAGTCCTGCCTGGAGTGTCAGTCACTGCGCCACTGGCTGCCTGGAAACAGTTAGTGACAGACGGCGCCTAGCTAATGGCTCACCAAGACAGGGAAGGATAGAGAGAGGGACAAGAGCAGTGTGTGGTGGTGAAGTGTAATAAGCTGCCTGAGGGGAAAGGCACAGGCAGCCCCTTCCCCAGCACACACAGAGTAAAGAGACACACATGCTCGGATCAGAGAAACACACAGGCATTCACAAGGTGACAGAGAGAAACATACATCCCTTTGGGAACTCAGACACATGGATCAGAGACACACACACACACGGCAATACAAACATATGCAGTGATGTGTACACACATACACACATGGTAATATGAACACACATGCACACACAGAGACACATGCACATGGAGAAACTATGGCAGACTCTTCCCAAATATAGCATCTCTCACCATAAGCTGGCGCTGAGGAAGCCCACAGCACCCAGCACCCCAAGCCCCGAGAGCAGTGACTGTAGCCGGGGCTGAGGAGAGACCACGACAGAGACTCTCTGCTCAGAGCCCCAAGCACGAGGGAGCAAAGGGAGAGAGGTTCCGCCTCAGAGCATCACGAGTCAGAGCTGTCTCATCAGCCAATGCTGGGAAAAGCTCTGCCCGGCCAGGAGGAGAGAGATGGCATGCGCTGCAATTCTGTTGTGTGACAAATGCCAAGGGTTTGAACTTATGCTTTCATTCTGATATGGAACAAACTGAGACCTTACAAATTTTGTTGCAAAAAACCAAAACCTCAAGTGGGATTCCCCAGAACAGCCAAGTGCGTAGGCTACTTGGTTAGGATGTGTGGGTTGAGAGCAGGGCCTTGACATAGGTCCACCACAGCCCAGGCAAATGGCCCAGAGTCAGCCACTTGGGCCAGTGATTTGACCAGAAATTCCATCCTGGCCCTCAGGCACCTTCCCAATGAAGAGTTTGTCAAAACTGCTCCATTTTCGTAGAACATTTCAGTTCCAGGGAAATGGCCTTTTGTAATAGAGAAATAATTTGTCACATTTTTGTCACCCAGCTCTAGCAGAGGCCCCTGCCCCAGGATCAGTGCTCAATCCAGCAGCCTAGGCACCTCTGGAACACACCTCGTTTCTCACACTTTAACTCTTGCCTGTGTGATTGTGCCAATAACATCACATTGAACTGATGTGAGAAGCAGGCCCCTCCACACATGGAGCCGTGACTGTGCACCTGGGAGACAGGGAGACAGACACACACACGGAGCCATGCCCTGCACCTGGGAGACTGACACACACACACACACACACACACACACACACACACAAAATCACCAATGACGGACAACACCCCCATGCTCAAAGCAGCAGAGAACCATAGAACCATATCCTGCCCCAACTGTACATGGATAGACACCGACACTCACCCCACAGGTCTTACACACACATTCACACTCAGATCTGGCCCCTGTCACAAGCCTAGGTGCTAGGAGACATGCACGCATACTCCCCATACATGCCTGTTCCCACCTGGCAGGCCAGTACCTGCTGAGGAAGCACTGACCTTGCAGGACTCCTGGTTGATGGAGTGCTGCAGACACACTCACTTCCTGCAGGAAAATTGATACTGATGGCCTCCCTAGTGCCAGTCACTGGCCCCGCACCAAGTGGTATCTGTTGGGCACGCCCAACCCTGCTAGTTTGGGGGGCAGAAGGGCTGGGGTGCATGGGAGCCGTGTACTGATGGGCGCTTTGTCCCATCTGCCCCAGCGTGTTCTGGAGGTGACAGAGAAAAACATGGGCTCCAGCCATTCCCACCAGTTGAGGTGGGGCCATGAGTCTGGGAGGCTGGTACATTTTGGATGCATGGTTTAATGGCGGTTTGGTTGTTCATTGCCAGGCAGCCCAGGGGCTCCATGGAGCTGATCAGCTCCCAGGGAGCAGGATCTGGGCCCTCACTGACCTTAACAAGCTCCCTACAGTTTTCTGCTGCTGGAAGCAAAGTGGCTTCTTGCTGAGTCACTGAAAACTTTGGCTTTCTAGTTCTTGGAAATTAATATCCACATTTCCAAAATCAGCCCCTGATTTCAGATGCTTGGGTCTCAGTCCTGTGGCTTTTGTGACTCTCTGATCCTGGGGCCAGGAGGTTGGTTCAGACCCTGGCACAAGTTAGACTAGCCATGTGGCTGCTCTAACTTGCACTGGCTACAGATTAACACTCCATCCATGCCGCTCCCACAGCCCTGCCTTAGACGCCCTCCAATGCAGGCTGTAAAGGGAGATGTGAACGCTGGCTCCGCACTGCCAGGGCTGTCCCCAGCTGGCCAGGTGAGCCAGCTCTAAGGCCCCTTGGTGCCAGGAGGGCCATGACAAGGGGCTGCAGTGGGTGCCAGGACCTGGTGCCTAAATATAGATTAACTTTTGCCACCCAGGTTTGAAAATGTTGGTATAAACCAGAAGCACTGGATCACTTCAATGGCTCAGTTAGAAACTGCTTTACTTCTCTCAGTGGAGAGCTTTAAGGTCCCCAGTCGATTCAGAGGCCTGAGGAATAGTTATGCTCCCCGTGCATGGAAGAGGCAGCCTGACAGCTCTCACAATTCAGCCTTCTCTGTGTCCATTTTATATCCTTACACTTTTAAGTGCTGCCTCACCAACCTGGTGGACGTATAAATCTGTCACCGACAGCTCTGTTGACACTGAACCACCCTGAACGCGAGCAGGGTTAACAGCTCATTGATTCACACTTGGGCCAGATCCTCAGCTGGGGTAAATCATCCTAGCTGTGTTGAAGTCAATGGAATTACACTGATTTGTACCAGGAGGGGTTCTGGCCCATTGTACTCAGCTGTATCCCATGCCTGAGTCATTCTAAGCAGGTGGGACCAGGGAGGGTGGAGGGATAGAAATTGTTCTAATGGCTGGAAATGTTTTACTCTTCTTTTCAAAATTTTGGAAAGGGTCCTGAATGACAGCTCATCAGTTCTCAGCTACATATTGGAGAGCTGGAAACTCTGCTGAAAAACTCTTCTGCCCTAAATTGATCATTAGTGCATTAATAGCTCATACCCATTGACAATTAAGGGAGGGTGTCAAAAGACAGCTGATATGGACCACATGTCCATTAACTAGGAGTCACAACTGTGCATCCATGGTACACACGCGCACACACGTATCCATTCTCCAAATGAAGGCCATAGCAGCGGCTCTCTGCAAAGCTAACATGCGTCGCTCACTTTACTTCGAGAAACGAAATGCTGCAAATGATGCCATCTCCCATGCTGTGGAGGGACACTTCTGTATTTGTCAGTAACTGCCCTCACCCAGAGGTCTGTGGGAGCGCCCCTGTTCTGGCCAGTGCCTCACCACCCATCCTGGAAGGCCCCAGAGAGACTTGGACTTTCCAGCCAGGAACAAACAAGAAAATCCCACATGACTGGAGACACGGGGGATATGGTCATTATGGATCAGTGCCCTTTGATCTTACGACCACTCTGGTGAGGCAACATGCATCCCCTTTGCATTGGTGACTGTAAACAACAACACAAGGTGCAGGGCAGTTGGAAGTCAGGCCCTCAGGGGCCCATTCACCATTTCCCAATGGCCCTAGGTTGGTGCAAGGGGATCTGCCATGCTGAAAGGCATTCATGGCTGCCATCTTGGATCCAAAGCCAATCACAGACCTCGTTAGAGGCAATGTGTGCCAAGCACTCTCTTCCAGGCTCCACGGAAACATCAATTGGGCCTCTTCATGAGCAAAGACAGTTGCAGAGAATGAAGGTTCCTGCCCAAGGCCCAGGCTGCACGGCTGGTTGAAGCTGAACTATGGGCTGGCTGCACAGGCAGGGGCTTTGGTCCAGTTGCAGGCCATGAGCGTTGGAGACAGGAAGCCAGCAGAAGCAGTTGTGAGAGTGTGACGAAGTGGGAATGTTCTTGATGTGTTATTTGAATACTGAGTGGGGAGCATTGACCTGGGACGGTTGCAGGGGAGTTTTGCTGGGACTGCCTGCATTGGGGAAGGGAGGATACCTGAGCATGTAACATGAGAACCCAGGAGTGGGGTTGGAGGCCAGGTAACACCTCTGCCCAGGAAACTGGACAAAGGACACAAAGGCTGCGGGACGAGACAGGGGGAGGCTGAGTGAGATGGCTGGAGGGAGTTTCAGTTTGGAGCTGGCTGGGAAATGGAGAGAGGTGCCCCGATGGGGCTTGGGCTCCCCAGTGGGGCTGTGGCCTCCCTGGGGCCCCCAGATGGACCTAACTAAAGGTGGTCCTGTTGTCTGTACCAGCAAGACCTGTTTTGGACTGTGTTCCTGCCGTCTTAATAAACCTTCAGTTTTACTGGCTGGCTGAGAGTCATGGTGAATAGCAGGAGCCAGGGGTGCAGGGCCTAGTTTCCCCTACACTCCATGACAGAAAGGGACCCTGAGAGGAAGCTGAGACAGGGATTCTTGGGCACAGAACTGGCTGCAGGGGCAGGTTCAGGAATTTCTGAGCAAGGAAACTGCTGATGTTTGTTCTTCCTGTGTTCACGGAAACAGGACCGTGAACAGCCTTGGTAAATAAACCAGATTACACTAAAAAACTCAGAGGTGACCTGTAGCATCAATTTCTCCTCTCAACAGAAACAACCAGGCTAGGTCTAGAATTTGGACTAAGGGCTTGGGCCAAAGAGAGAAAACAGATTCACAGAGCAGGCATATGGCTTCCCCCTGGGAATTTCCCCAGTGCAGGGAGCTCCTAAATGTGGAGCAGAGCCAGCTCTGCCAACAGCAGCCCTATGCAGGGGGGTAGCTGGGACAGGATGGGGGGGGAGCCAGGGAAAGGAGATTGGTGTGGCAGTGGCTGAGTGGACCTTCTGCGCCCATGCACAGCTTTACAGGAGCTACTGAGGCAGGGATGCAATTTAAGACAACTCTTGGGGCTCCCCGAGCCTGTACCGGGGATGCACTGGCTCTGACACCCCTGAATAGGGCAGACACATGTGCTGCCTCACGTTCCAGTGCTAGCATGTGAACAAAATCTGCCACTGAGATTTTGAGCCCCAAGAGATTAAGGAACCAAAACAATGGGAGAAAGTGAACCAGAGAACTCTGAGGATGGCAAGACGGGTGTCCTCAGGCGGGCAATTCACACCATTCTCCAGCACCAGGGAATAGATTAATTTTTTGATATTAATGACAATCAGTTCAATTTACTTCACGTTTTGGGGCTCAAGGTGTTCCAGCCAGGCTCTAACCCGTGCAGATGTAAATAGACTGCTAAGAGATGATGAGCCAGTAGGTTTGCACTCAGGAATATGTAGTGCAGTGCCTGGGTATTCAAGAAGCAACAACACTCATTGCTGGGCCCTGTCAATGGCTTTCTCTGTGCAGCCAGCAACAGTGCCATGGCAAAGGGTTTGGAAACTACCAATCAGGCACCCGCAGAACTGAGAGACTGGCCCAAAAAATCAGCTACTTGGGTTCTTCTGCCTTTGACACTTCCAGGGTTGTATTTTTCAGCTCGCAGGAGAAGCCAGGGCCCTTCAAAGGTGGGGAAGTCCCTAATTCCCATTGAATTCAGGGGTCGCGAGGCCCCTTAATACCTCTGAGGCTCTAGGCCTAGGTTCTTTGAAAATCTCACCCGGTGCCTGTCTGTAGACACCTGAACACCTGTCCCAGTGAGTTTAAAAAGGGACCAGGCTGGACAGACACTCTCCCACTACACAGCTGAGGTCCAGAGAGATGCTGTGACTTGACAAATGTCACAGGGAGTTCCTGGCAGAGTCAGGAAGTGAAGGGTCTGTAACCACCAGACTAGCCTCCTCATTAGCACAGCTGCCTTTCACAACAAAAGATTAACTAGGCTAAAGAGGCTGCCCTGTCCTTTCTGCATCCTTGTCTCCTAGGCCCTGCCCAGCAGCAGGAGTGGGGTGGGCAGGCCCAGTTTCAGCTCTTAGCAGCTCTGGCTGATCACCCCTTTGGACCCTGCTCTCTGTCCCCCCATGCCGGCAGTCACAGTTTATCCCCAGCCAACCGAAGGCCCCCCTCAGATAGGCTAATTCATTCCCCATTCAAATTAAGTGAACAGCTTTTAAATTTAAACAGAATTAAAAAGCCAACTGGAACCTTAATGGGAACATTAGATTAGCTGAGCCGGGAGCGGAGTGGGGAGGAAAGTCAGTTGGAGTTATTGCTGAGTGATTTCCAAAGAGGCCCATGTGGAATAGAGCCAGAGCGGAGTGGCTGACCCCAGGAGGGGTAATCAATCTGACAGGCTATGCACGCTATGCAAAAAGCAATTACTGCGCCCATCTCCGCCATGGGCACAGCTGAGCAGCTACCCGAGCTGCTGATTATGGCAAATTATTGCACCCACTGATGGCCATGACAGCTTCTGGGAAGCCAGGGCTCAAATTCTGGTGAAGGGCAGCTTGAAAAGGCTCGGAGAGCTTGGGGGCCCAGAGCAGGGAAGGGAGTGTAGTGTGCTCCCTAGAAGAGGGCAAGCCTTCTGGGAAGCCAGCTTAAAAAAGGCCTGATGGATGGAAGATATTTGTACCGTGCGTGGAAAATGTCTAGGACTATTAAAGCGCTAAATGGTATGGTCTTCAATGATCTATATTACAAACATGCACAAATCCCAGATACGCGCTCCTGTGACACAATACAGAAGGCAAAGCTGTTAATACTCCACTGCCCAAGTACCGCCACAGGAAAGCCACTGGAGGACTCAGTTTTCCACCCAGCTGCCTGCACCGTTTTAGATAGTGAGTGTTTATTTATGAGCCAGAGTCAAATGGAAACATTACCACCCACAGATCAGCCCTGCCCCCGGGCCAACATGCCATTATTCCTCACTCTCCTTTATCTGCTCCCCTGTCTGCAGCGCACGCCCCTATCTCCGGGCACATGGCCACGCACACAGTACAAACGCCACCTCAAATGCCGCCTCAAATGTCAAACTTGCCTTTGAAGATCCATGCTCCAGCTTCATCTCTGCAGCGCAGGGCTTGGCTGCTGGCAACTCAAACCACCAGGGTTTGTCTTTTACTGAGGAAACAAGCCTGGGATCGAGACAGCGTGTCCTGCTGGAGGATGCAGTTGGGTGCCAACGGAGTCCACATGCACTACACCATCCCATTGATCTCTCTTTGTTCCACACCCTCCCCCCAGCCTGTCTCTGCACAGCCCTGCAATTGCACACACACTCCGAAGGTGGGGGGGGAACAGCCTAATTTCCTGATGATTATGACGTTACCTAGCAACAACCAATCAGGGGCTGGGCTTTTCGCCAGCAGTATTTCATGCAAATAGTTTGGAGAAATTGCAGGGTCATCTAGGCTGCTTAGCCTCCTCTCAGGGGAAACATTAGATGCTCAGATAAGCCCTGGCAGGCACATAGAGGCCTGGGGTCCATGTCTCCCATAACAGACTGCGCCCCCACACAAAGGCTTCCCGGCTGGGCCTAGCACAAGCCTGACCTACATCACAGTACTGAGGCTGCAGAAGACCCCTTACATCACCCAGCCCTTTTCCCAGGATGAGTGCCCACCATGCCGACTCAAGCATGCCCAAGCTAGCCACCCACCCAGGGGAATTCACTGCTCAAGGCTCTCTGGTGCTGCCACAGGCCCTCAACTGCCAGCGTGAGCAGGTCACGCAGACACCATCTCAGCAGAGGCCCACTTGCCTCACCTCGATCACCAACCTGAGCCCCACTCGCCCCTTTCACAGTCTGAGCCCCACTCGCCCCTCACCGGCCTGAGCCCCACTCACCCCTCTCACAGCCTGAGCCCCGCTCACCCCTCTCACATCCTGAGCCCTGCTTGCCCCTCACCAGCCTGAGCCCTGCTTGCCCCTCACCAGCCTGAGCCCCGCTCGCCCTTCACCGGCCTGGGCCCCACTCGCCCCCCACTGGCCTGAGCCCCGCTCACCCTTCACCAGCCTGAGCCCCACTCGCCCTTCTCACAGCCTGAGCCCCGCTCGCCCTTCACCAGCCTGAGCCCCACTCGCCCCTCTCACAGCCTGAGCCCCGCTCGCCCCTCACCAGTCTGAGCCCCACTCACCCCTCTCACAGCCTGAGTCCCGCTCGCCCCTCACCAGTCTGAGCCCCGCTCGCCCCTCTCATAGCCTGAGTCCTGCTCGCGCCTCACCGGTCTGAGCCCCACTTGCCCCTCTCACATCCTGAGCCCCGCTCGCACCTCTCACAGCCTGAGCCCCGCTCGCCCCTCACTGGCTTGAGCCCCGCTCGCCCTTCTCACAGCCTGAGCCCCGCTCGCCCCTCACCAGTCTGAGCCCCACTCACCCCTCTCACAGCCTGAGTCCCGCTCGCCCCTCACCAGTCTGAGCCCCGCTCGCCCCTCTCATAGCCTGAGTCCTGCTCGCGCCTCACCGGTCTGAGCCCCACTTGCCCCTCTCACATCCTGAGCCCCGCTCGCACCTCTCACAGCCTGAGCCCCGCTCGCCCCTCACTGGCTTGAGCCCCGCTCGCCCTTCTCACAGCCTGAGCCCCGCTCGCCCCTCACCAGTCTGAGCCCCACTCACCCCTCTCACAGCCTGAGTCCCGCTCGCCCCTCACCAGTCTGAGCCCCGCTCGCCCCTCTCATAGCCTGAGTCCTGCTCGCGCCTCACCGGTCTGAGCCCCACTTGCCCCTCTCACATCCTGAGCCCCGCTCGCACCTCTCACAGCCTGAGCCCCGCTCGCCCCTCACTGGCTTGAGCCCCACTCGCCCCTCTCACAGCCTGAGCCCCACTCGCCCCTCACCGGTCTGAGCTCCGCTTATCCCCCTCACTGGCCTGCTTTACAGACCCTTTTCATTGCCTTTGAGTTCTCCAGGAGGAAACCAAGGGCCGGATTCTGCCCTCAGTACCTTCAGCGTCTGAGGCACAATGTAGCCTGCTCCTGGTTTACATGCTGATCCTCTATGCAGGGTCAACCTTGCTCTAGAGATAGTGCCTGTGTTTTGCCCTCTCTACAGGGCCAGTGTCCCTGTATGCTCACACTGCCTGGCATGACGACAATAACGCAGCGTGCAAATCACTGTATGCACATAATGCCTTCAGCACTGCAACGCCTCTTCCCATGGGAGCTGGGTCGGGATCGTTATCCCAACTTTACAGGTGGGGAACTGAGGCCCAGAGAGGTTTGGCGACTTCCCAAGAAGCCCGGGACCAAACTAGGATTGAATCCTGAATTCCCTTCTCCAAGCTCTGTGCTTTAACCTCAGGATCATCACTCACTAGCTGATCCTGTCTCCTTTTGACAGTGCAGCACAGTGGCCCCATCAGCCCTAGACTCCTCCAGCAATTCCCACTGGACATGGAATGCAGGGCACACTTCCCATTCAGAGCCAGTAAGAAGAGGCTGCCCTCAGGGCAGAGCCTGGCTGGAAGAGAGAAGGGCACACTTCCCATTCAGAGCCAGGCTGGAAGAGAGAAGGAATGAACACAACTGAAATATGAACCCAGTCCCATCTCCCCAGCATCTCCATTTATTTTGCATAATTGCTTCATTTCCACGGCCAGTGCGGCTGTGAATGAATTTCATTACCCAGCGTCTGCAATCCCATATTGATCACCAGGCTTCATCAATTCCTATCTCACTAATTAGCATATAAATTAGCCATTTGGGGAAGGCATTAGGAACAATTGAATTTTCTTTTTAATCTGGTTTCAGGAGGGTAAATGAGAATGGATGTGTCCGGCAGCCCCAGCCACTGGGCTCACCCCATGGAGCTGCAGAGCTCAGCGATGGTCCAGGTCCTACTGTTTGTCATGGGGTTAGTGCTCTTATTGGTTGCACCAGCACTTGGCTCAGCTGCCCTCTGCTCAGGCTCCTGCAAAGATCCAGCTCAGTGTGAGCATGCTCAGAAGTTTGGCACAGGGACTGGCACAGCCATTCCCCTACAGAGGTAACACCACACCACTAGGTGGGTCAGCTGCCACAGGGATCGAACCTGTCATCTCTGGATCTTAAACCCAGAACCTCTTCTGCCTTGAGCTAAAAAACCCTGCTCTGTCAGCTGAGGCTCAACAACCTCATTCCATGGCTCTGCCACCACCAGAGGGGGACAGCATGCCATATGGAGTGGGTGGGGGATTACCTGCCTATATTGCACCATCTCACTTGCATTAGAGTTGGCAGTTATCTGCAGGGCTCATTCCTTCTCTGCAGCCCCTCTCCACACAGCCCGGCTGCTCTCTGCAGCTCTACCAAAGAGGCAGCCTTAAGCAGTGCTGTCCCTGAGATGCCAAGGCTCTGCAGAGCTGGAGGATCAGAGAGGGGACCGCTTGCCACAGCCCCACCCAGGGACCTGGCCAAGGATAACAGGACATAGTGGGTGGGAGGGTTAGTTGTACTGGCCACTGTCCTTCATTTCTGTAGTGCTCAGAATGTCCTGTCCTTGGATTTTCAGACAAGAGTTTTCCCCCAGAATTATAAACAAAACCCCCAAAACCCAAACTACCAGCTGGTAAGAAAATAGATGGGGGAGGGGAGGAGTCCATCAAAATGTCACCTACATTTCTCTCTGCCTTTATGTTATTTGTTTGCAGGAGCGTCTGTCAAAAGCTGGAAAACCCTTGTCAACATTTGAAATTTGGATTGAACAAGCGAGGGGAAAGTGTTTATAAAATCCCTCCCCTGGCCATTGCCCAACCAGCTCTAGCTGCCAATAAACTCCTTTCTGCAGATCAATTAATACATGCCGACCAGAGCTCTGCTGCCTGTTTGCAGGGGAGGCCCGGCTGCACTTTTTCAGTGTTTCACTACCAGAATGGGAGTCTCCTTCTGCTCAGGAAGGAGGGAGATGCTGCAGGAGCCAGGATCCCCTTGGTCCTCCACCCCCACCCCTCATTCAGCTGCTCTTATGGGATCTCTCATCTGTCCAGAAGCAGCACATTCCCAGAAGTCCAAAAAGCCAGTAGGGTGAGATCTCTTCCACAGCCCTGCAGAGTTGAACAGTGTGTAGGGACTGCACTTAAACGTTAGCCATCCACACCCCATCACCAGCAAACTATCACGAGTTAGACCCAGTGAGGAGATGATTTGCATCCCAGGCCCCTCTTGTTCATGGCACACAGAGATGCTAGATACAAACAGAACACTTCCTTGCTGGAAGGTTGAAAGGTACCACAACTTTATTTCTTAAAATCCAGAATCTGAACGCACAAGAACCTAAGCCAGAGAGAGACAAAGCAGGCTGCTCCCTCAGGTGGTGAGGCACATTTCACCCTACTTGCTCAATGATGGCTCTTTGCAGACTGACCGCTGAAAATCCCAAATTGCATGCTTCCTTGCACAGCACCTTAGCCTGCAAGCAGGACCAGGAAACCCCTCAAAACTTAAAGTGCTAGCTTGTAATTGTAACCCAGTTTTCAATACACCACAGCCAGCTTTGCAGGTGCCTTTTCTGTGAGTGTAACATAGGCCATTGAGACATCTAAGTACCTGGTTGCACACACAAACTCAGTTAAGTTGCCTGCATCTCTGTAGCATCTGCAGACCTCATGCACTTTACCCTGACAACTGCCCTAGGAGGTAGGCAAGGGATTGTCCTCATTTTACAGACAGGGACCAAAGGCTCAGGAGAGATGAAGTAACTCACCCAAGGAGGCTGTGATGGAGCTAGTAATTGAACCCAAGGCCCCATCCAGCCCCATCTCCCCTAGACCATTCCCCGACTCTGCAGGCACACCCGCAGGAGCAGTCTCGCTGACCTCAGCCTGAATGTTGGCAGAACAGGGGCCCCAAACATGGCCCTATCCAGAACTGCCTCCACATCAAGGGAAGGCACCTTTCCAAAATCTGGCCCTAATGTAACCAGGAATTGCCATCACAGGCAGCAGAGTGCTGGGCATGTGCAGGCAGAGCATGGGCATAATCAAACCAAGCCCACTGAGGAAACAGCCCCCCACTGCCAGCCCTCACAGCTTCCTCTAGGGTGGCTCAGGGGTATTTAGGCACCTCTTTCCCCTTGATTCCAATGGAAGTTAGGAGCCAAAATGCCTCTGAGGATCCGGATCTTCCCTCCTGAAGGCTTTGTCCAGTCTCATTTGAAATGGCCCAAGCACTAGGGCTCTCACCTCTCCCCCAGGGAGATGGCTTCCAGCCTAACGCATCTCACTGCCTGAAAAGCCATCCTCAAGATTCAGCCTAGCTGCTGCTTTGCTCCATTTCTCCCATCACCTTTTCTATAGGTGCCGACTCCATGGGTGCTCCAGCTCAGCACCCACCAGCCACATCTGTTGGGTGGCACTGCCAAACAGCTGATTGCTGGCACCTTCAAACAGCTGTTTTGAGGCTCAGGGAGAGGCTGGGGGGAGGGTGGAGAGCAGCGATCAGTGGGCGGGGCCTTGAGAGGTGGTGGAGCAGGGGCAGGGCCTTGGGGCAGAGTGTGGGTGGAACACCCCTGGGAAGAAGTAAAACTTAGCACCTATGGCTCCTTCTGCCACGCTCCCTCTGCCTTGTGGGTGTCTGTGCCCTGCTGCAGTATGCAGGGCCAGGCTGATCACAGGCAGCTTGGGCAGCTCTGTCCGGGGGGCTGGCCATTCTGCAGTAGCCCCTTCCCACTCCCTAGCTGGCATGGGGGCGGGGGGGGGGGAATGACAGATGCCTTTCCCGCTTCTCTCCCAGGCCAGTGATCTGGCAGGGAGCCCCTGGCCAGTGGATTCCCGGCCTGCGCTAAGCAGGGATGTTCAGGCACAGCTCAGCTTGCTCCTCCCTGGACAGTGGAGAGTTACGCCCAATGTCCTGCAAGCCTTGGCTGTGAGATGTTAAATAGTCCTTCTGAGGCCTGGCCACCGGGGAGAGGGGTTACTGGTCCCACAGGACGTGAGACTGCTGCTGCCCAAGCCAGGGAGATTTCAGCTGGGGCGGCGCTTGCTGCGAGCTCTGCAGGGCCCCGGTGCAGCAGGACGCTGTCATGTTTGTAGTGGAGCCACTGTGCTACGGGGCCGGTAGGGCAAAGGAGCACCAGCCGGGGGCAGTTCCCCAAGGGTGCGGAGGCTGTGACTGGGAGACCGATGGCTCCTCTGCCTGCCACACCAGTGACCTTACAGGTGCCTCTTTTCAGGGCACTTTATCCACTGCCAGCTGAGTGCTCTTCTGGACGTGGGGAACGAGTGGGATCTGAGGGAGGAAACGGTGCCATTTAATGGCCACTTAATCAAGGTATGTGGCCCGCACACGATCTGCCAGGGCCCCATCATGTGCCTGGCATTACAGAGAGAACTGCCCAGGGAGGCAGCATGCTCTGCTGGGCTGGGAACTAGGAGACTGGCAACGGCTCTGCCACGGGCCTTGGCCAAGTCCCTTCCCTCATCTGTGCCTGTTTCCCCTCCCGCCCTCTGTCTGTCTACATACATTGTGAGCTCTGCAGGGTGGGGCCTGTCTCACCTGTGTGGGCCCCTGACCTCGGATGGTCTGTCAATATGAAACATGGCCCTTGCTCTGTGGTGCAGGCAGGCAGTGCAGCCTGAGCACAGGGCTAGCAGCCAGGAACGAGGGAGTTCTAATCCCAGCTCTCATAGAGACTCATTCTGGAACCTCAGGGCCTACTGAGGCCACTCCCTGCCTCAGTTTCCTGACATGTACAGTGGGAAATCACACCCATCTCGCAGCAGAGGGAGGGTTAACTAATGGGCATGCAGCATTCTGAAGCCAGGAGTGCCATGTAAGTGCAAGGCACTGTTGCCATCACGGCATCAGGATGGCATTCTGTGTTCTCTCGCCGCATCTTGGCCCCCGGAGAGGAGGGACAAGGGGATGGATCACCTTCTCCCCAAACCCAGCTGCTTGAAGGAAGGGGCAGAGATGTGGTAGACCTGTTCCATGGATCAGCGCAGCTCATGCTGTCTCCCTTGAGTGAGGCCTGTTGGGAAGAGCTTGCCTGAGCAGCACTTCGATCCCAAGACGGGGGGACCTGGTCAGACCTCGGCCTCTTGGAGGTGAAAGTGGGGGTGAAAGTGGGCTGGTATTGCAACCGGTAAGAAGCTGATGCCAGTAGCAGCCTGTATGCACTGCCCCTTTTGCTCTCCCCCTTCCCCTTCCCCCAGCAGGGCCACCGGTGGGGGCACGGAGAGACAGTTGCCCCAGGGCTCGGCAATTTAAAAGGGCCTGGGGCTCCGGCTGCTGCTGCTGCTACCACCCTACCACAGCAGCGGCCAGAGTTGTTGGCCCTTTTAAATCGCAGCCAGAGCTCTGGGCTGCTCTGGCCAGGCAGCACGGATGGGCTGGCCAGGGAAGGCTGACCCCCAGCCCCGTCGTCCCTTCTGCCCGAGGACCCACCCCTTCAAGGGGCCCAGAGCCAGACCCCTATACCGGTACTTTCACCCCTGTGCTACTTTCACCCCCGAGGGCAATCCAGCATGCAGAGGAACTCCCTCTTCCAGGCCCTACTCTGTGTAGGGCCAACAGTTGTGCCCTGGGCTTGGAGAAATTCTGGATCCTGTGGCCCTGCCCTCATCTGGGGGGCAGACTGTTCCCTGTTCAGGCAAGTGGAGTAAAATCTAAACAGGTGGTGCCGTCTCTGCAGCTCTCCTGGGCAGGGAAGATGGCCCCTGTCAGCAGGTCGAGGATGAGCCTATTGTCAACTGCACTGGTGTATGGGTTTCCCTCCAGGCCTGACCCCGGCTCCAGTTCACAGCCAGGAGGCAGAGCGTGGGTTACTCGTGGGTCCGAGAACGAATGAAAATCCCGGAGATGCTGCTGCCCTGGAGGGAACGGGAAAAGAACCAAATGCCTTTCACCTTAAGGTCATGATATGGCCTGGAACCAGACCTGGTGCAACCCTCCCCTGACTCCATGCTCCCAAGGGAGCCTGGAGCCAGCCATCACCGCCCAGCATTGGCAGGGCCAGCCCAGGAGGCAGTGGAGCGTGGCTGGCTGGAAAATAGATTGACTCAGCCCTGAATGGGAACTGAAAGCTGCAGAGCAGGACATATCCCCCTCTTTGCTGCAGGTATCTCCCTGGGTGGGTGGCAATGCAGACCCCACCTCAGAGGGGAGTCTGGCCCACTGAGAACCGGGGGGATGTTGCATCCTCCCAGCACAGGGGCTCTGTGTGCTGACTCAGCAACACTGCCCAGCTAAAGTTGTGCTCACTATTTGTCCTGCCCTATCTCTGTACTGTCTGAGCAGGTCACTGGACTTATCCTAACAACCCGCCAGGCCGCTGGGCAGAGGGGAAACTGAGGCCCAGGGAGGCTGAGTGATTTGCCCACAGTCACACAGGGAGTCTCTGCCAGAGCAGGGACTTGAACCCAGGCTCTGAAGTCTCAGGCTAGGGCCCTATCCCCTGGCAAGTCTTCCTTGTAAAGGCCTCAGGCTGCTGCTCAGTTCCCAGGCTGTGTGGGGTAGGGGGCACAGGGCTGGTAGAAGTGTTACTGGCCAGCTGAGAGAAGCTGCAGGCCCACCATGCGGCTGACGATTATTAGCTCTGTCTGGTCATGAGTCCCTGTGATGTCCTGGTGCCGAGGCCAGGTCAAGGGCTGTGGAGAGGAACTCAGTGAAAGGGCCCCATGCAGTGCCACTCTCCCAGGGGTGGCTCTAGATATTTCGCTGCCCCAAGCAGGGTGGCATGCCACGGGGGGCGCTCTGCCAGTTGCCGGGAGGGCGGCAGGCGGCTCCTGTGGACCTCCCGCAGGCGTGCCTGCGGAAGGTCCGCTGGTCCCACGGCTCCGGTGGCACACCAAAGCCGCAGGACCAGCGGACCCTCCGCAGGCACGCCTGCAGGAGGTCCACCGGAGCTCCTGCTGCCCTCCCGGCGACCGGCAGAGCGCCCCCCCGTGGTATGCCACCCCAAGCACACGCTTGGCGTGCTGGGGCCCGGAGCCGCCCCTGCACTCCCCAGACACCAGTGATGAGCATGCTGCAAGCACTGAGTCAACCCCATTGCTGCAGCTGCACAGCCTGTCCCCAGATAATCAGGGTGGGGCTGGGGGCGGCCAGGGCAGCTCCTCTGCAGCATGGTCTACCTGTGGAGCTGGGGGGGTCTCTGGGGAGCTCAACCTCACCAGGGTGAAGTGGCCCCCTAGTGGGTGGATTTCACCTAGTCTCGTGCATCCAGGACGCCTGCTGTTCATTCACACTCTGTGTCTTAGCCGGTTGTCCAGGAGGATTCCCTGTCCATTAATCTCCACCAGCGAGGGGCAAGATGCAAACTGTCTCAGAGAAGCAGCTAATTGGAGGGGGAGGCCTGGGAGGGGAGGCATCTGATTCACTAAGTGCTGCTGAACTCACTGCTTGGAAAAGCAAGGGCCATTAATAAAAGCCCAGGCAGGATTCAGGCTGCAGCAGGGAAGTTGTCGGGAAGCCGCTTTTTAATATTGCAAGAGACTGATGGCCCAAGCAGGAGCTAACGACCAGGACATACTGAACAGCTCCACAGCAGGGAGGAATCACATGCACAAGCAGCTCTGAGTTAGATTTATCAGGACACAAATGAAACTGAGTAGGGCTGGGTCACAGAAACAGATGGGCATGTCAAACGCCATCCCAGCCCTGGGCCCCTCCACCCACCTCCGATGCCGCTCAATCTCGACCCACAGCCCCACAGCCACCCCAGTCCTGGGCTCCCCACACAGACATCAATCTGCCGATGCCCCTCAATCTTGACCCCCAGCCGCCCAGCTCTCCCATCCCTGGGCTCCCCCAGGCACACACCCACAATTCTGCTGCTGCCCTTCAATCCTGACCTGCATCGCCCCTGTGGGTCCATCTCTGGCCTCCCCACACATAAATAGCTTTACCGGTGCCTCCAGGGTGACCAGAAAGCAAGTGTGAAAAATCGGGACAGGGGTTGGGGGTAATAGGTACCTATATAAGACAAAGCCTTGAATATCGGGACTGTCCCTATAAAACCGAGACATCTAGTCACCCTAGGTGCCCCTGAGCACTGATCCACAGGCCTCTTGCTCTTCCAGTCCTGGGTCATCTCCCCTCCACAGCACCAGGGATCCCCCTCAGCCCTGACCCACAGCCCCCTGCTATTCCAGCCCTGCACTCCTCTGCCCCTGTCAAGACAGCTCAGGTGCTGACCCCAGCTAACCCAGGCCCAAGTCTCACTTAAACAGACACTGCTAACCGAGTCGTGGTGCTTTTATACTAGTAGCGCTATCCTTCCCCAGCCCCGTCGATCGGAGGATCTCAAAGCACATTACAGCTTTAGAATCCATCTGGGAGGAAGGTAAATACAGTAGAACCTCAAAGATCCAAACACCAGAGTTATGGACGGACCGGTCAACAGGACACCATGTGAAACCAGAAGTAATCAATCAGGCAGCAGTGGAGACAAAAAAAGAAAAAGAAGCAAATACTGTACTGTACTGTGCTTGTATTGCCTCTGAAAGGTAGGCACATCTGGGCTGCCTGTCCCCAGCTCCGTTCCAACCACTTACATCTAGGAGTGAAGATGCTGGGGCTGCCAGCCCAAGGCAGCCAGCAGAGCAGGAGCAGCGCTGGGGTCTGCGCCGCTTTCACCCCACTCTCCTCTCCCCGCTGAGAGGCGAGGCACTGTTTTCACCCACCTCCCCTGGCCGGGAGGGGGACAAGCTTGCAGTCCAACCCAGTGCCAGGTTTACAGTGGTGTCAGTGATGTTTGGGCTTAAGCTGCAGCCCGAGCTCTGGGACTCTCTCACCTCACAGGGTCCTAGCACCCAGGGCCCAGCCCGAGCCTGGACATTGACACTGTAATTAAACAGCCTGGCGAGCCCAAATCAGCTGGTGTGGGCCAGTCGTGGGTTTTTAATTGCAGTTTAGACATACCCCAAGCGGCTCCTTCCTGGGTGGCTTTGTCTGATGCCTTTAGAAGGGCTCTGTGTGGCTGGTCCAATAACAGATATTACCTCACCTGCCTTGTCTCTCCTGGCTGAGGAGGGTGACAAACAATGAAGACTTAGACTCATAGACTCATAGATTTGTAGGTCAGAAGGGACAAATATGATCATCTAGTCTGACCTCCTGCACAAAGCAGGCCACAGAACCCTACCCATCCACCTCTACAACAACCCCTAACCCATGACTGAGTTATTGAAGTCCTCAAAATTGTGGTTTGAAGACCTCAAGCTGCAGAGAACCACCAGCAAGTGACCCCTGCCCCATGCGTGGCAGAGGAAGGCGAAAAACCTCAGGGCCCCGCCAAATGCCGCCTGTGAGGAAAATTCCTTCCGACCCCAAATATGGCAATCAGCTAAACCTGAGCATGTGGGCAAGACTCGACAGCCAGACCATCAACGGAAAGAATTCTCTGCAGGAACTCAGAGCCCATCCCATCCAACTCCCTCACAGACCAGTGAGCAGACTTATCTGCCTGATGATCCAAGAATCAATTGTCAAGATTAAACTATCCCATCATATCATCCCCTCCATATAGTATTCAAACGCTTAGTCTTAAAGCCACGATAAAGTCTTTTGCCCCACTACTTCCTTGGAAGGCTGTTCCGAAACTTTCACCCCCTAGATGGTTAGTAAACCTCCCGCTAATCAAGTCTAAAACTTCCTATATCCCATTTGTACCATGCATTGTCCTTGTGCCTACTATATACAACTAATAACTCTCCTCCCTAAGTAATGCCCCTGAATAGTTATTATAGAGCAACATATCCCCACGGACGCCTCTTTTTTGGCCAGCAAACAATGCCCAGCTCTTTGAGTCTCCTTTCATAAGCAGGTTGCCATTCCAGATCCTATACCCCCGTCCTGAACCTGTTCCAGTTTGAATCATCCTTCTTAAACATGGGACACCAGGAACGCACACAATATTCCAGGTGGGCCACCAGCGCTTATAACAACGGTACTAACACCCTTCCTTATCTTGCTGGAAAGACCGTCGCCTGATGCAGTCCTACAACCGAAACTCTAATCATTTGCTTTTTAATGGCCATACGCATTGCGCTCATAGTCACCCGCATCAACCATAGCCCAAGCGTGGCTTCTCCCCTCTGTTACTTACTGTCCGAACTGATGCGTCCCCAACGAACTATCTAAATTCTTATTATTAATCCCTAACGTGCAGACCTGCACCTTCACTATCTAAGTTCATTACCTAAGCTATTACTACGCCATTTACAAGGGTGGTCCAGATCTTTCTAATAGATCCGGGTCTGTCTCCGTGTACATACCCCAGTCGTGTCATGACCGCAAACTAATTAGCACATTCACAGCTCTTTCGGTGGGCCAAGGTCTAGTATAAAGTGAAGGTGTAAAATTAAGACGGTCCCAAAACCGGAGCCTTGAGGACGCAGCCCGCAGAACCACTCCTCAGCCGACAGTACACGCCATGGTGGAACGAGCCCCTTAGACGACCCGCGGGAGTCTTCCTTAACGCAGCTCTTTATCCACCTTACAACTTTCATATTCATCCCCATCTTTTCCAATTTCACTAACAGTTCCCCATGTGGAACCGTGTCAAATGCCTTACTGAAATCAAGGTAAATTAGATCTACCGCATTTCCTTAA
This sequence comes from Chelonoidis abingdonii, assembly GCF_003597395.2. Classification (NCBI taxonomy): domain Eukaryota; kingdom Metazoa; phylum Chordata; order Testudines; family Testudinidae; genus Chelonoidis; species Chelonoidis abingdonii. The sequence continues at coordinate 22,516,759 of NC_133791.1, forward strand.
TTAGATCTACCGCATTTCCTTGACCCAAGCTGTAACAGGTCTTTGGGAAGAGCAGCCAGAGTTTTAGATGGGCAGCTGGTTAGACACCAGCTTGAATAAAGAAACATCATCAGTCTTCCCAGGGGAACTCCAACGGCCTCCTGCAGATAAACCTCATCTCTGTCTACCCAGGCAGCCAATTCATCTTTCACCTAGCCAGCAACCTAACCATCTATCCAACTAGCCAGCCGACCATTCATTCATTGCATCCACCACAGTAGAACCAGAACCCCAGGAACCCTGGGCCCAATCCCCTGGGGTGAATCCAGGGAGGGCTTGCCCCCACAGTGGGTGGCAAGCCAGGGTTTGACTCTCCAGCGCACCCGCCTGGTCAGGGGCAGATTAGGGTTTTGTGGAACCCTTGGGCAAGGGCAAGTGGGGGCCCCTCCCCACCCCTTCCGCCTGCAGTCCCCCCACTCACCTCCCCAGAGCTCCTGCCGTGGAAATGGGGTTGTGGCATGGGGGCTTGCCCCGCTCCACCCACCCAGTGCTCCAGCTGGGGAGCCGGGTTGTGATGCAGGGAGCAGCTGGAGCCACGGGTGGGCAGAGCAGGTCAGGGTGCGGGGCGCCCATTTTTCCAGAGTACCCCAATTGGCTGGGGCCCCTGAGCATGGGCCCCATTGGCCCAGTGGTTAATCCGCCACTTGGCCTGCTATGCAGTCACTTGCCTTGTAGACGAGCCTTGATGCTCCAATGAGACTGCTAGAGTAGAAGTCCAGAGGACGCCAAGATTGGGACCTGGCTGCCTGCTCTCTAGGGGCACGAGGGTAGTTCAGTCTCCGTGGCCTCTTCATTCTTTGGCCTCTCTGCTCAGGGCAGATCAGGACCACCTGCGATGGTGGGTTTTGTGGCCTGGACATTTGTTCACAAGTCACTGGCCTGAAACCCATCAACCTGTTCCACACAGGCCACCACACAGCTGTCCAGATCTCTGGTGCTCACTGCAGAGCAGGCTGAGAGCTGAACAACTGACTCAGAGGTTAGAACCCAGCGAGCAGCTGGGTCATGGAAATGACTGTCAGACTGGCTCTAAGGGCGTCTGACTGCAGCAAGGTTCGGCCTGCTGCTGAGCCTGGAAGGAGACGGCTAGGAGAGAGTGTTTGTGAAGAAACTCTTCAGGCAAGAACATAGGCAGCCAACTGGCCATGAATTCCCTCTCTGCAGGCAGGTGTGCCTGGCTGAGCTGCCCCGACCCTGGAGTGAGCCTGATCTCAGCACTGCTATTCTCAGCTGCTGCCTGGGGTGTTTAACAACGGCTAAACCAGGGCAATTTACTGCATTTCCTTGATCCTGGCTGGCTGGGGATTTTATTATCCGGATCCAGCAGGAGATAAATCCGCCTAATGGAGCATCACTTGCTCTTCCCTTCCTCACGCTGTGGCAGGGCAGCTCCATTAGTGAAGGGCAGGGGAGTTCCCACTCTCCAGAGGGTACACCTCAGTCAGCTTCAGCCACATGGCCGGCACACTGCGAGAGAGGCTGCCCTGCAGCCTGGGCAGCCATGCCTGGCGGTGTCAAGTCCATGACTGGCATGAGAACACCGGCTGTTGTGAGACCCCAGCCACCCACTTCTGGAGGCAGCTTGGAGCAATGTTTGTGCTTCACCCATTGCTGCGCCGCCTCCTCATCCCCTTTGCTCAGCTCCACACCTGCCAACATCTCACCCCCAGCTGCCCACCCTGCAGGATCTTGGCTTAGCCCATTGGTGCCGGGAATCCAGCTCCCCTGGGGCCCCAGCACAGGCTGTGATTCCTTTCCTGAGCTCCCACGGGGTAGCACAGCACAGCCCTGCCCCCAACATAAACTGAGGTTCCCTCCCTGAGCTCCCATCGGGTGATGAACCGGGGCCTTGACCCCTCCCGCCCAAGATGAGGCTGTGAATTCCATTGGTACCCATAGACCCTCAGCTCCTCAGATGGGGACAGCGTCTTCATTCTCACTACAGCTCTCCATGACCTAATCCCTAGGTACACCAGGCTTCCAGTGGCAGCAGCACGAACCCCTACCCCTGAGCTGGAGGAATAATGCCTCCAAGCTGCAAGTAGTATGCTGTAATCCCCAATGCAGCCCCAGAGGGGGACATAATCACAGCCGTAGCCAGTGGCTACGGTGCTGTTTACACAGGTCTGGCAATAGCGGGCATGGCGACTCGTGAGTGGGTGGAGGAATTGTCCCAGCGGCTCTGGAGGGAGGCTCACCGAGATACATTGCTCCTGTGGGTGGACATAGGAAAGCCAAGAGATAACAGCTGACTGCACTGGGGCAGTGTCAGCCCCCTGGACAGACAGCGGAGGCCACATGGTCTTTGCTGCTCCCTTCCCAACACTATTAAATAGGTGGGTTGTCTACGTACTTACTTGTGCTGCTTTTGGTAAGAGTATCCTAGGTAGCTCTGTCTGTTTATCAGCTTGATAGGGTTCTGCTGTGAGTTCCCCTTCTTTGGGGTTGTCATAAACAGATGGTTAAGGGTTAATGTCTCTTTTACTTGTAAAGGGTTAAGAAGCTCAGTAAATCTGGCTGACACCTGCCCACAGGACCAATGGGGGGACAAGATACTTTCAAATCTTGGTGGAGGGAAGTCTTTGTTTGTGCTCTTTGTGTTGTTGTTGTGCGCTCTCAGGTCTGAGAGGGATGGAACATCAATCCAGGCTCTCCAAATCTTTCTGACTCAGTCTCTCATGTTTCAAACTTGTAAGTAATTAGCCAGGCAAGGTGTGTTAGTCTTATGTTTGTTTTCTCAACTTGTAAATGTGTCTTTTTGCTGGAAGGATTTTACCTCTGTTTGCTGTAACTTTGAACCTAAGGCTGGGGAGGGCCCTCCGGTCTATAGGAATCTGATTACCCTGTAAAGCATTTTCCATCCTGATTTTACAGAAATAATTTTTACCTTTTCTTTCTTTAATTAAAAGCTTTCTTTTTAAGAACCTGAATTGGATTTTTCTTGTGTTATAGATCCAAGGGATTGGGATCTGGACTCACAGGGATTGGTGGTCGGAAAGGAGGAGGGATAGTTAATTTCCACTTGTGTTGAAGATCAAGGGGATGGATCTGGACTCACCAGGGATTGGTGGGGGAGTAAGGAGGGGGATGGTAAGATTTGTCTCCTTGTTTTAGCATCCAAGGGGTTTTGATCTGTGTTCACCACGGGAACTTGGTAAGTCCCTCAAGGCAACCCAGGGAGGGGAATGAAGTTTTGGGGGAACAGAGAGTGCCCTCCCAGACACTGGAATTCTGGGTGGTGGCAGGTTACCGGATCGATCTTAAAGCTAGTATTAAGCTTAGAAGTGTCCATGCAGGTCCACACTCTGACCCTAAGTTCAGAGTGGGGAAAGAAAGCCTAGACAGGGGTGCGGTGATAGATGTCTCAACTCGACAGACTAGCTATCACCTCTGCTTTGGGAGCTCTTGAGGATCCTGCCAGTGGAGAGAGATTCCCATGTTCACGCAGTGGCTGACAATGCACTTGTTGAAACACACACGAAGAGGAGGCTGCCTCCACTGTCTACGTAGGTCAGAGCCAGCAAGCTGGGACCAGGGACACTAAGAAAAGATTTGTGGGTCCCATTGGTGGATAATCAAGCTGACCCTGAGCTCCCAGTTGCACGGTGTGGCCAAGAGCGTAATCTCATCGTCGATGCAGAAACGGGGGAATCTCAAGTAAAAACAGAGAGGTTATTGTACCCATTTTGGCACATGGTGCACCGCTGCTGGCAATCCTGTGTCCAGGATGACACCTTTTTAGGTGTTGATAGACTGAAAAGGATCCAGGAGATTGGCTGTATTTAAGAAGACTTTTGATGCCTACAAGGAACAAACCATCCCTGATGGGCCAGAAAGATAGTAAATATGGCGGCGACACGCTTGCTTAACAGACCAATCTTCAGTGAGCTTAACACAAAAAGGAAGTTGACAAGAAGTGGAAACCTTGACAGATACTAGGGAGGATATAGAAGAATATTGTTGAGCATACAGGTGTGTAATCCAGGAAGGCCAAAGCATCAATTGGGTGGCCAGCTAGCCAGAGGATGTGAAGGTAACAAGAGAGGGTATTTCTACAGGTATGTATGGAAGCAGGTCCTCATGGAATCCATTCTGCAAG